>NC_050520.1:31726285-31734095 GCF_002922805.2 Oryzias melastigma | reverse complement strand
CCTTTTTGCAACCCAGTGGTACTTCCTATATGGAACACGGAAGTAGGGGGGCTTGCTTTGTCCAGTTATTCTTATACAGTCTATGGTTGGAATGGGGGATTAAACCGCCAAATGGTTCCTGAGAGCAGCTGTGTCTGCAGCTTACCACTCTCCCTGACGATGGGTCAAATGTGAAGAGCAAATTTCACAGCCAGCTCTGACTGTCAGTTTTATGCATGCATTAGGCTCCCATATCTAAACAAGGATTATCCATACTGTATACGCAGCTTTTGTGCATGCAGTGTAAAACACAAAGTTCTTTTTTTTATTTGGCTCTTGGTTTGTTTGTGGGTTTCGCCTTTGTTGGTTTTAATCAGCGGGACTGTTTCCTCAGGCCGACTGGAACCGGCTGGTATTACCACTGACAGATGCTCACTTTGAATCTAATTACAAATCTGCAGTTGTGAGAATAATAAGTAAAGGTCAAGGTGTGGGGGAAAAAAATCCCAGCAAACATATTTTTGGTATCCGTGATTGTTTTCCAGCCTGAGATGTCGCGGGGAGGGGGTCATGCGGATAGCTCAGCCTGCAGTCTTATTTACTGCAGCTTTGTTTGCTCCTTCTACGACCACATCATTTGTATGCACTTCACAGCTTTGAGTTTTACTTTGTGCCCTCACTACAACATTTCATTATGTTTGCTAAAAGCTTTCTGTTGACTGATAAGAGCCTGCATTTTAATACGTGTATTATCTGAGCTCATGCATTGTTGGACCATGTGGAATTCATCCTGCGTTATTGCAATCTCCGGCGCCGTTTAAAGCGGCGCTGTGGAAACAGCGGGTTGCTGCACAAATCTCATCTTTGAAGTGATGTTTGAGTGAAAACGGAGGCTTAAAGATACACAAGGAATTGATTTTTTTTTTTTTTTTTTTACTTCTGCGGTTTAGAACAGAATCTACACATTAAAGTCAAGGGGAGGAGTGTTTCTTTTAATCTCCAAAAGCCAAAGGAACACTGAGAAGTCCTTGAGTGAAATACTTACAATCAAACATGGTGCAGGCTCTGAAATTCTGATTCAAACAAGGTTAAAATCTTACACTTCTGCAGTCCTTCAATCTTTTGCTGCTGCTGTTGTGTTTTACCTTTGTTGTTTCATGTGCTGCATTCACAGTCTGACATCCACCTGTAGGCTTGTTTCTTTTTTTTCTGCATTGATTCCCCTCTCCCCACAAACCTGCTTTGGCCTGTTGAAATATTTAAGCCCTCAGGCAGTGACAGAAACAGATCTTCGTACCAAACTGAAATTTGTATTTGTTTTTGTTGCTTTGTGACTGAAAAAAGGTCATTTTTTTAATGCGTACCGAAACATACTTTAATAAAAGCAGGACTGAGAGCAGCTTGACTTTTTTTTTTTTTTGCTTATATTTGTTTTCAATCTATAAAACTGGACTTATTTTCAAGGAAGTATTGAACTTTAAAAGTTTAAACAAGAGAGAAAAGTGCGAAAGTGCTCATTTTATCTGAGAGAAGTAGATAAAGTGTGTAGTGAGAAGTATTACATCTGTAGTCCTAAAACACAGATTTCGAGTTACTTTTAGAACGTAACTCCTGCAGTAAATGAGGAAACACTGTTCTGGTGAATATGTAACGTTAATGTCTAGCAGTATCTGGAGACAAATGAATTAGACTGTTTCCAGACTAGAGGAATAAGAGTATTAGTTTGTTTCCATTATTTCTTACATTGTATGTTAGTTGTTGTTATGTGTATACACAATGACATCCAAAAAGGCAAAGTTTGCCTTCCTGAAACACCAAACACCCTCACAAAACGCTACCATGAACTGCATGATCATCTGACTTCTTGAGATGAAACATAGCGATGTTAGAACATTTAATTCCTGATCAACAGAACTCTTTATGTGTAAACAAACTATGAAGTGACTTTCAGACTACTGATCCTACGATGATGAGATGCCCCTGCATTCTTTGTGGAGCGGTAACACCGTGCCAACAGGCACCTTCGCCTGTGTTGAGACGCTTTAGGAAAAGGAATCCCGTCTCAGACCGCTTCTACCTGACACTGAACATTACAATGATGAGTTTAAAACCTCTGCTGTGGAGTTATTGAAACACAACTAACATTTCATAAAGATAATGACAGCGATAATTAGACGTGTCTTTCATGCTAGTTAGCATTAGCCCAAATGAAAGTGACAATGCGGTATTCTCACGTAATTTTCTTAATATGTCTTAATAGTCAGTATGAACGTTTTTTTTTGGCCACACGGACCCGGAGGAAGGGTTAAGGTAATGATTCCAGTTCCGGTTTGGGTTAATGTACCAGATGGTTTCCAGGCAGACGCACTCCCCACTCTAGCAGCAGGACAGCTTAAATACTGTGACCGATAACAACATTTAACTTTGGATGCACTAAAAATACCTGAAACAATGCAGGAATCGGCGTCGTGGAAGGATCTATTACATGTCACCAACATGAATTTTCCTCAGTTTTTGATCTGGTCGCACGTAAATACATGCAAATAAAATGTAGGACAACACATAAAATGTAAATCCTTTTTGCGTTTTTGTTTTGGGGTATTTTGCTCTGAAGACGAACAATGCTTCTTGGTAGCTCCAAAAGACATCTTGTAAAGTCCAAATACTCTGCTATTTCCATGTAAATAATGGTCCACTCCCCCAACCGGAAATGATTGAGCGGCCACCGAATGCAGAAGTAGTTTGTGCAGATAGCGCATTCTTTTGTTTATATACACCCTGTGATCTTTACATCCCTTTTGTTGGCCTACAAACTGACCCCGCTCCACATCGGAGAAGAAAACATTTATGTGGTCCTCACACGAAAAAGTCTGGGGACCCCTGCTGTAGACTGGACTTGAATGGTGCCTTCGATGTGAAATGCTCCATCACTGTGTGGAGGGAAATTCAGAGCTTTTTCTTTTCTTCACTTTACTTTGAAATGACTCTGATTGCAACCTAGTGATGTAGTGTTGAGACTCTGCACCAGCTCTGTTTCTTCTTGTTTCCAAATGTCAGTGACACACAGCCATTAAGGATGCCATCTGTGGCAAATGGCTCAGAACCGAAGCGGCACATCTCAGCCAAAACGACCAGCGCCACTATCAATCGCTCTGACACCCAGCAAACGGCAGCAACAACACAGACCTTTTCTTCACCTAACAGAGAATACAGAATACACTTTATGTCTATACATACTTTTAGAAATAAAACTCAAAGTTTATCAATAAAATGTTAATTGTATAAAAGAATAGTACTAAAAGCTTAAAAAAAAACTTTCTGTTGTAAATCAGACTTTCTCTGTTGTGCAGGAACCCACTTTGGTCAAAAATAGATGATGTCAGGAAGATAAATCCAGGACACCCTGCAGGCCTGGACTATTGATTTCTACATAAGTAACGACAGCGGACTGGTCGACATCCTCTGTTGAGCTGCCTGACTTTTGGGACCAATTCTTGTTTCTGCCTGCAAGCGGCAAGCATTTAATCACAAAAAAATATCTAGCTCCCCACAGAATTGATAGTGATGATTTACAACTGTAATGCTGTTTGAAGGTTTTATCAAAGATTGCAACATTCTGGAACTTCTTCTGTGAGCCCAGAAACAATCGTATTTAGGCACATCTGTGTGCCATTTCACTTCAACTTTGTTCTGTTGCAATATTTTGCACTTGATGACATTTGTTCTCATAATTTCAGCAACATGAGGATAATGTGGATTGCATATTCCCACGTTCTTGCCTCCAAGCGCAACGTTACATGAACATTACACAATAACAAATCCATAAACATTTGTAGGCTTGTCAGGAATCTGTGTCAATTTACTTCCAGTTTTTTGGCTTTACTTTTTAGCCTTAAAACTTTTGAAACTAGTTGAACTTTAGGAATCTTAGCTTTAAAATAAACAGAGCTCCTGCGATTCTAAACTAGCAATTGATTTTCTGCTTTTCACTTAACCAAAAGCTTTTTTTTTCTAGTTGTATACATATGAATTGCTTTTCCACTGTGCAGCAGCTCATGCAAAAAAATCACAATGTTGTAGCAAACAGTTCTCTGGACCTAATTTCATTTTCCTGACATGTCATCACATTAGTTGTTATGAGAAAACATTGCATGCTTGAGTGTTTCAGTATTTGTGCCATACAACACATGTTGTTATAGGTGTGTGCTGTCACAATGCTGCTCTGCCACCTTTATTATTTCCCCTCCAATAATTTAATCACCAGTTTTAATTAAACAGCTGTTATTGCCGCCACACGTCTTTTGTACCGACTGAGCAGCATTTATTGTGATTCAATCACAAAGTGTGGCTTTGAACAGTGAAGTCCTCATCTATTCATATTCTAATTGGAAATGTAAAATGTGAAAAACGTTTATGAATGTGTTTTTGAGGGAGCTTTGTTGTCTGTAATTGATGGGGTCAGGGATGAATACATCAGAGACAAACAGGGGTTCATGTTAGATCACGTGTTAAAGTCAAGGCCCGGGGGCCGGATCCGGCCCTCCGGGTGATTATATCCGGCCCTCCAGATCCACTTTATTGTTATTAATAGCCCAATGTTATCTTGTGTTCACTTCTAACTTGTATAATTTTGACAAAATTTATTTTTTGATGAGTAAATTATTGAAAGTTATTCAAGGTTTAAGTTGTTTTATTCTGGAGTAATAATGATGCCTTTTTATTATTATAAATTATATTAAAAAGTTACAGTTTCAGAGTTTTAAAAATTAGCATTCTGGTAGCTTTTTGGACAATTTTGGCATTTACTATGTTTACTATTGTGTCCGAATTCCCCCCCAAGCCCTAACTACTAAAAAACGATATAGTGCGGGACTATATACTGCGCTGGATATTAAAGGTAATTTGGACACAATGCTCACTACTTTTCTTTCGTTTTTCTAAAAAAACGGGTTATTTCACGAAGTAAAAAATCGATTAAAAATGAACATTTCACAGCGTTTATTTATGACTCCACTGTGTTCTGATGGTGAAATCGGGGACGGTTTATTCAAATATTGCATTTAAAACACGTTTTTTTGTTTGAAATTGTTCAACTGCAATGCATTGTGGTCTATATCTGCTAATCTAGTGACCGGTGTGGCTGCATTTTCTGTATGCGGAAGCAAATCGGTTGCACCGCTTACCCTGCATGCGCTAACCACACGTCACTTCCGATCTTCACCCACTAAACCACAGAGTCATTTCCAAACAGTAAAAATCCTTGATCACAATAATTTATGTTTTTCTCAACAACCGAGAGCTTCTCCTGACTGGATTACTGTGCGAAAAAAAGCCACCAAGTTACCGTTAATAACGTGTTTGGATTACCGGAGAAAATAAAGTGTCTTGAAGTGGCGCTGTATCAGCTTAGCTTAGGGAGTAAACTGCCGTCATGTAAAACAGCAGAAGAAGAAACATTTGTAGTCCATTTGTAGATCGTAAGGTCCTGATCCTTAACGTGTCTTTTTCCTTTCGTTTTTTTAACAATAAGTGAATGCTTTCACTATGATAAACATTTTAAGTGCTATGTTAACATCCTTCGAGGTTATTAGTGTTACCATCCGAGGTTTGGTTCTCGCATGCGGGAGAGCGATGCAACCGATTTGCTTCTGTATACAGAAAATGCAGCCACAACCATCGATGTACACAGTTTTTCGCACAGAATTCTGGGAAATTTCGAGTGCACTCGATTTGGAATTAGTAGATTCAGGCAGCACTAGAAAATGGCAAACACACTATATAGTGATTGGGGGGAATTCGGATGCAACCTAAGATTTTTTTAGATTATTTTGGAGTTTAGCTAATATTTCAGTTGCATGCTAGCTATTTTGGCTAGTTTAAGCTATTATGCTGTTTTAGAGTTTAGATAATATTTCAGTTACATACTAGCTGTTTTGGCTAATTTCAGCTTTTGTTCTGTTTTTTATGCTGTTTTAGAGTTTAGATGATATTTCAGCTACATACTATCTAGTTTTGGTTAATTTAGGCTTTTTTCTGTTTTTTTTTAGGCTATTTTACAGTTAAACTATTTTTCAACTACATGCTAGCTGTTTTGGCTAACCTAAGGGTTTTTTTTTTTTGGCTAATTTGGAATTTAGCTAATATTTTAGCTGGTTATCAGCCTCAGTGTTTTTAGCTTTCAGCTTCAGTGTTTCAGCTATCAGCACTAGCATCTTCAGCGGCCAAATCCAGTTTACAGCATTCAAACTAGCATTATCGCAGGTAGTGCTATATATCTAGTTCGTAATTATGTTAAAAAGTTACATTTTTAAAGTTTTAAAAATGACGCTTTAGTGTTCAACAAATGTTTTAAGAATAAGCTAACTTGTAGCATGTTGGACTATGTATTTTTACATGTTAATAAAGAGGTTGGGAACTAGCATAATCACATTAATATTTGCTTTAGTGGCATAAGTTGTTTTATTTTTGTGTTGCGCACAAGATGGGGAGTTACATCTATTATGAAGATGCTAATACGGCTAACGCTTCCTAAGTGGCTAACACGTAGCGGTGTCGGACAATGTATTTTTCATGTAACTAACAAGGTAGTGAGATAGCATAGTTAAAGTAACATTTGTTTTAGGGGTAGTTTTTATGTGTGTGTGTGTGTTTTACTCAAGATTGGGAGTTACATGTATTGTGAATGTGCTAACAGTTTTTTTTTTTTTTAATTCTAAGTTTCTAAGCAGTTGTCCAAAAGTTTGCATTTGATCTTAAAGGTATACAGACATTTTAGGTCTAGAGCTGAAAAAGCAAGAAGATCAATAAAAATGCACCTCTTAACTTGCATTTTTTTTTTTGGTACGGCACAAACAAATGCTGCTGTATAATTCATGAAATGTGTTTGCATTAGAGTGGAAATAGAGCTGTTTATGCAAAGCTGCCTTTTGAAGTGTAGCTTAGCTGCTGACATGAGTGTGCATCTTCCGGAAAAAAAAAAAAAAACCTTAAACACTAATTGATGTGAAATGACTTTGCACCGCCAAGAAAAAGGCCTAATTGAGGTTTGGGACCAAATGAGTCATTTTAAACAAGTGTGAAATTGTTTCCCACTGTGGCCCATGCTGTATTTGGTATAATTAAGCCTTTACATTTAGCTTGAATGGAAGAGGACCACCAATTCAATTTGCAGTATTGTTGTTTATCTTTTGACTGCTCTCTTCTGAGGTTGCCACAGTGAATGATCAGCATCAATCTTAACCTTATTATTATCACTACGTTTGTTATTATTATGTTATTGTCCTCCTCCACACCAACCATCCTCATGTTCTCCTTGAGTACATTCATAAACCTCCTCTTTGTTCTTCGCTCTGACCCATCGGATCCTGATCCCATCCATCTGAGTCACAGTCACATAAAATTGTATATAAACAAACTTGAGGCAAAAACAACTACCTGGTCAAATTGTCAGCTAATTAAGTTGAAAATGATTCCTGTAAACTGTCACAACTTTGTTAAAATATTTAGGAAAACAGTAGTAAATTCCAGCTTTGTCTGCCTCAATTATTAAAAAAAAATGCACGGGTGATCTTGGAGTGACAATGCAGACTAGAGTTTACCTTTTTTTTCTCATTTTTTGATGCTGGTGTGCCACAGGATTTGTTTTTTAGGAAAAAGTGTACCTTAGCTCAAAAAAGGTTAAAAAAACACTGCTCTGAATCAAAAACATGGCTGCCCTCACTACAGCCTTGACAGCCATCTGTCCCACTCAGTACTCTAACATTGTCTTCACTCAACAGATCTAAAGTATAGTAAGATATTTTGTTGTCATCCTGCATCCAGCTACACCATA
>NC_050520.1:31708427-31726227 GCF_002922805.2 Oryzias melastigma | reverse complement strand
GTGTACATATCAATATTTATGTAATAATATGTATATTTAAACATATGTATGTTGTTTCTTTTACAAATGAAAATTAAATTAGAAATATATAATGTTATCATATTGAATGCTTGTGTGATGTGAGGTAAAACGTAGATCAGATGGTTGTTTTTCTTGCTGCAGTCTCTTTGTGGCTTTGAACAAAAAGCTGCTTCAGCATGTTCATTTGAGCTTCAGGTTTGCCTCTGGGTCTGCCCAAGGGAAGGCTGGAGAACAATGAGTGTCCCGGATGTGTGGAGTCCTTTCTAATCTTACTGGTTCACGAAGACGGTGGTTTCAGTAAATCTCACTCATATGTTGGAATGGTGAGTCGTCTTGATGACTCACTGAAGCTGCTTCCTCTTGCAACACAATTTTTTATTATTCAAAGTGTTTACATTTTACACTTTTTTGTCCAAATTAGCAGTAAGCAAAACAGAGACATTTTACAGCTTACTTGTATTTTCATCCTCACTTCTTCATCTCTTATTAACTTATAACTATTCAAATATTCTAAATATTGTCACATCATTTTCAAGATGTTATGATCACCTGCATCACATTTTTATTTTTCTGTCAAAAAATTGCATTTTTGTGTTTTTAAAACCCAATTTAAACAAGATTTCAATGTATGTTTCGTTTTCTGTGAGAACTGAGTAATTAAATTAACTAAATTATTAATGCTTTTGTTGTTTTTAGTTGTTCTTTTTTTTTGCAACAGAAGGTACAACTTTCACATAATCCTAATTTTGCAACTAAATGTGGTGGTTTATCGGGGTCCTTAGTTAGATACTGTATCTTGAGGTAGACCGTGGAGACAAAACTCGTTATAAATCAGGGGTGTCAAACTCAATCACACAGGGGGCCAAAATCCAAGATCAACACTTTAGGGTCGCGGGTCGAACACGATAAACATTTATGGAACGCTCCAAAATTAAATTTTTCAAAATTTAAAACCATAACTTTTTAACATAATTATGAACTACATATATAGCATTACCTGTGATAATGCTAGTGTGAATGTTATAAGCTGAATTTGACCTCTAATGATTCCAGTGCAGATAGCTGAAAACGTTGAAACTGATAGCTAGCTAAAATATTAGCTAAATGCCAAATTAGCCTAAAAACAACAAAAAACAAACAAAAAAAACTTTGGTTAACCAAAATAGCTAGCATGTAGCTGAAAAAAAATGCTAAAATTCAAATTATCCCAAAAAAAGCCTAATTAGTCAAAACAGCTAGCGTGTAAATATTAGCCTAACTCTAAAACAGCCTAAAAAAACTTAAAAAGAAAAGCCTAAATTAGCGAAAACAGCTAGCATGTAGCTTAAAAAGCCTCACATGTGTCGAAGTGTCCTTGGGCTAACCCCGAATTGCCTCTGGTGGGAGGTTGACGCCAGTGTTGTGCAGCGGAGCCACCACCAGTGTGTGAATGTGTGTGTGAATGGGTGAATGGGTCTGAGACTGTGAAGCGCTTTGGGCCCTCGAAGGAGGGTAGAAAGCGCTATACAGGTATTCGCCATTTAAATAAATATTAAATATTTAAATATTAGCTAAACTCCAAAATAGCCTAAAAAAATCTTAGTAAATGCCAAAATAGTCAAAAAAGCTAACAGAATACTAATTTTTAAAATTTTAAAACAAAACTTTATAGCATGACTATGAATAATACAAAGGCAGGAATATTATTCCAGAATAAATCAACTTAAACTTTCAATAACTTTCAATATTTTACTCTCCATAAAAATATTTTTTGTCAAAATTATACAAGTTGGAAGACAGTGCAAGATAACATCAGGCCATTAATAACAATAAAATAAAATGATCTGGAGGGCCGGATAGAATTACCCAGAGGCCCGGATCCGGCCTTGGGGCCTTGACTTTGACACGTGGTGTAGGAGGACCTCCATCGTCTGCTTAGCAGATATAAATCTGAGAAGAGAATGAAACATTTTACATAACCAGTAGATAACATTGAGAACAGTAGTTAGTCCTTTAGAATCTGGTAGACCTTTAGCAAAATTCAAAGTGATATGAGACCAAAGGCCACGATGGGACCTTAAGGGATTGCCATCAGAACTTGGGATGACTTGACTTGAGCATAATTAAGGCAAGCTGAGGCATACTCTGTGACACCTGTTAAAAGTGAAGATGACCATGATTTTCTTCAAACAGAAATCAAAGTTGTGAGAGAGACTCAGAGAGACTTACAGAGTCAGTCCCAGGTGGTACCATAGCTCCAAGCCATGACACCAGTGAGGAACTTGAGCTATAAGAGGATCTGGAACATTCAAACAGCCCGCTGGACATCGAGCAGGAACAGGGACATTAAGCGTGACCTGATTATTCCTGCCCTCCAGGTCCACAACAGTGAATCGAATCAGGCAGGGCATATTCAGGATCAGGGGCCTCAGGGTTCTTATGCAAACGAGAGAGGTCCCTGGACTTAAGACTTTTATGGTATAAAGACAAGGGAAAAATAGAAACGATTCAAAAAAAAGTTGCAATTGGCTGTCTTGAGAGGCTTTAAGTCTTATTTAAATATTGATGTATAAGTATTCTAGATTCTTGTGAAATTGAAAGGATTTGTAGCCCCATCGTTGGGCCATGCGGATCTTTGAGTTCTGCTGGAGGTGGACAATGCGAGTAAAACTCACAGGTATGAATCTCATGAAAAGTGACTGACCTTTGGAACAAGATGGTCTCCATTGGAAGCAATCCGTTTTGAATATGAACCCCTCAAGGTCAAAACATGAAAGGGAGATGCAGCCTGATGTAGTATGTCAGAAATCACAAAAAAACGCAAGCCACAAAGATTTCTTCAACTGTCTGCACGTTTCTGGAACTATCTCCCTAGTAAGTCAGTCGTTCTTAAACCAAGAATAAGAAGATTCAGTTATGCATAAATTGATGACAGTTGTCTATGGCTGAGGGCACAAGAAATGGATTGACAAGATAGTGGTCTTGACAAACATTTCATCCATAAAACTGCAGTCGGTACCAAAGTCAACTTCCCTTTGAACAATGTGTCTCTTGATGTAAAACTGGCATTGGCTCTTGTGGGTCAGTAGATAGGAAGCAACATTTACATGTCTCACACACACCTTCCTCATGTGTGCTGAGCCTGGTCTGTAAACCAACATCATACCACCTCGTGTCCAGGGTCTCTGCGGAGGAAACACAGGCCTTGTTGCAGTCTATGTGGTCTGCCCTCTGCAAGGATGTTAATCTGCTTCAGCTGCATGAGTCCTGTGTCCTCTCCTGTTGTCTCTACACCGCCTTCAAAATCAGAACATTTTCAATTTTCACACCTAGAACCGTGAGACAAATTTGTATTAGCTTTCATTGATACGTGCACCTCAATTCAACGGAAATATTTCAAGAAAAATAATTGGTTCATCTTGCCACTTCTTCTTTGACAGTCTTTTTAGTCATTGATTAAAAAAAAGTGGTTCAATTCTATTCTCCGGCAGTGTGAAATTCTTTGGAATCCCCAGAATCTCTTTCTTGAATGAATCAGGAAGACGGAGAACACCCTCATGTAGAGGACGGACTGTCAAAAACTCATCCAGAAATTATGGAAACAGTTGAACAATTTTTGTGTAAAAAAAAAAAAAAAACGTGTTTAAATTGACTCTTTTAATAAACCATAAATAGATGTTGTGAAATGGTTGTATTTTATTTGTTTCACACTTTGTGAAATCTGTGACGTCATATCCGCTGTTTAGAAAAATAAAAGAAAAAACACTATATAGTCCTGTACTGTATAGTTTTTAGCAGTTATAGATCAGGATGGGAATTTAAACATGGGATCAGTTATTTAAATCCAGATTAAAGAACAACCTGATCTCAGCTGCTTTTGATTAGTTTGTATTCAAAAGTTTTCATCTGCACTTTACTTTTTAACCTTTTATTGAAATGGTCACTCCTTTACTATTTTTTATGTTTTATGTAAATAACTTTGAATTGTCTTTGTGCATAAAATGTGCACACAAATAAACTTACCATGTCTTAAGTTAGTTACTGTCAGACTTACATGAAGCAAACAAATACATAATTATTGGAAAAATGAACTGGAAATGAAATACAAAACAGTAACATGTTTGAGACTAAAATTCTGACGTATGCAGTCATGGATAAATGGGGGGAAAAACCAAAACAGTTTTATTTTTCCAAACTGACTAGCAGCAGGTGTCAAACTCCAACCCTTAAGGGTCAGTGTTCTGCTTGTTCCCATCTAACCTGACTGTTGTGTCTTGTTATTGGCAAAGCACACCAATCCAGCAATGTTTAAAACACCAGGGGGTACCAGCCTTTGAGGCCTGGAGTTCGACACCCCTTGTGTAACTAAAACCTCTATTTACAGCCTCTCAGAAAGAAAGAAAGATAAAGACAGAAGAGTCAAAGAGTGGAGAGGCACATGTCCACATCCTCTACACATCTGAATGAAGCTGATTTAAGTTTCAAACATGTTATCATACTGAAAAGTTGCCATCTTGATCCCGAGCCTTGGTGCTGCACGTTAACACATCCTTAAGACATCCTGTAACCCTTCCGCTCTCCTTAGTTTGTTTACATTAAAAGTGGGGTCATCTGGACCCCCCAAGACAGTGCGCTGAACTTTTTTTTATCTTTGATTTTTGAGTTTCACTAATGTCCATGACAAACATAAAATCCTGTCCACCTTTGTCATGGAAGGACTCACATATCAATATGTGGTTGGAGTCATCTGGACCCCAAAGAGAGCGGAAGGGTTAACCTTTTAGACCTGAGGCGTCGCCGGTGACGCTTTAACACAAAATCTTCAATGTACTGTAACTTTCAACTGTTTATGTGATTACGCTGCTTTTCTCCTTCAGAATCTACTGGAATTATGTATAATATACATTATATTTAAAAACGTTTAAGACTTTTTTATATTAACTATCGGGAATATCTTTTTAAAAAAGTGGGAAAATGTCAAGTTTTACCGGATATTATTCACAATTGAGGTTTAAAACGGCTGATAAGAAAACTATGATGAAAAGCATTCTAGTACTACTTGAACACATCACTCACGCACAAATTTGTGAGACGTCTAACAATAGATTGTGTGATGTGTTGTGTGTGCGTAAGAGGTGATTCATGCATATTTTTTTAAAGATTTTTGTGTGTAATTAGTTTCAAGCTGTTGTCATTTTAATTTGTGCATGTGTAAATTGTATTTTGTATTTTTTTTTATTTTGTAATTTTTTTACTTTTGCACAAAATATATTATGTGAGTTACAAATCAAGAATACGCACGCAAAGATCCAAATTTATGCACAAATCAAGAATCAGAGTGAGTGTATTTTCTCTCCATAAATGTTGCTCCCAGTCAACGAGCACTTGTGTGATCTATAGGCAACACATAAGACTTGAGCACAGTCAATTTGTCATGTGTCAAGTTTTATTTGCAAACTTATCAGTCGTCGCTGTTACGTCCTGCTGCTACTGCTGGACCTTTTTCCATCCGGTCCTTCTGCTCACCGGGCTGGTGTGGTCAATGTGTCTTCATTGGGACCTGCTGGCTGTTTAAGACAGAGGGGGCCACACTAAGGCAGGCAAGGAGCTGGTTGGGTTTTAGTTGCCGTGGTGCTGGTTTGTTTCGTTCTCTTTTTCCCTCTTTGTTCTCACTGGTCTTAGACTGCTGGGTTTTGTTATTTTAGTTTGGGGTTGGACCTTGGTAGTCTTAGCTTGTGGGCTTTGTTTATTTGTTTTCTTTAGGTAGTTTTGGTTCGGGGGAGCTGTTGACTCAGACAGTCGACATGGCTGGGTCAGCAGTCTCCATGACTTATTTTATGTTGGCCAAGGTTTCAAATTCCTATTAAACAATAATATTTAGCTACATAGGAATTGGAGACAAACAGAAATTATGAGCTCATGTGGTGATTTGCTTCAATATTTGCTCCATTTTACACTGTGAACCAGCAGGCTAAACTCTTCTGCCTTTCATTTGCCAGAGAGAAGGCATCCAATCAGAACCCTAAACCCCACTGCAGTGTGTGTCGGTGTGTGCTGTGAAAGCTTTTGAACTGTTGCATGCCTGCTGTCTCTTTGACTGAATGGTGGTATATCACAACCATGGGGCTCAGACAGTTAACTCTCTTGAGAAGCCATGGCTTCTGATTTCAGACTCAAAAAAACTCTGTGGATCCTCAGGAAAAAGTCACATGCCTCTCGTTTTAATCCTCATGCTCAGTATCATCTGTGGGAATGTATCTTTGTGAATTTAATTTTTTCTAGCTGTCTAAAATTTTAAAATCAAGAGGAGCAAAAGCCTTTTTACTGAGCTCTGCAGCTGCCTCATTGAGCACAAACCATCAGCCTCTTGGTGATAGTAACATTGTCTAATTCTGAACTAAGCTGAACCCTCTTTCAAAGCACAGAGGAGTGTTAAACAATATGGCTCTAATGATGTATTAAACAGAGGAGGGAGGCTTTTATTCCTTTATGCACCTTCTGGCTTATCGGAGATACCAGACAGTCGGCTGCAATAACACAGCCTTATTGATGAAACAACTATTAAGTGACCAGTTAATTTTTTATGAAGAAAGAAGAATGAACTAAAGCCAAGAGGAGCCTTCTTTGTAGTGGAAAATCAAATAATGACAAAGACCAGTGACGTTCGGGTAAAGGAATGGAACATAAAATGAAAGAAAAAAATATATCCTGCTAAAAAAAACAGTTTCTATGAATTTCTATGCTCTGTACCTACATAATGAAATAACCATTTTTAGTTGAATCACAGAATCACCTTTTATCCACCTCCTTGTCTATGCCAAAGTTAACCTTCATTTTTCACTGTCTGGCCTTCAAGTCCTTTACAATACCAGTAGTGAAAACAAGAGTTAGTACTGTATTTATACGAAGCTCAAACCCATGAAGAAGTTCAATCTACATAGAAATACACTGTAACTATTCTGACTTCAGGTACTTTGGTTTTCTTCCACAGTCTTAAACCATGGCCCGCGGGCCAGATCCAGCCCTACTCCACATTAGACCCGGCCCCTTATACACTATTAAATTTCATTTCAGTCTGGCCATGCAATCTGCATTGTGTGACTTTTTATTCCAATCTCCTCCAGTCTGCTCTTTTTTGGTTGTGTTTCTTTCTCTAAAACTTTAAATGTTTAAGCTTAGAAGCATCCTGCAATTTTTATACCCGCCCCGCATCCGAGAAGAAAACCGCTATGAGGCCCTCATAAGAAAATATTTGGGGATCCCTGCTCTAAACTGGGGGGTAAATGTGTGATTGTGAAGTCCTGCAACAGACTGGTGACCGGTTCAGAGGGTACCCTGCCTTGGCCCAACAGGTTGGCTCCCGCGACCCTTCATGGGATTGAGTAGGTTCTAAAAATGGATGTTAAATAAAGTTGATAGTAGCATTAAACTGTGAATTTAGCATTTTATGTTCTTTAGCTTAATACTTACATAAGGCTCTTAAGCTTTCATAAAAAGGCTGTTTTTGTGCGTAAAAATAAGGTTTTCTGGGAACTCTGTCACTTTTCTTCAGCAAGGCATTAGCTCTTTAGAGCTCCATGGACGTTGTTAAGCTGATGACTTTTGACCTTTCTATCATGGTCAGAAAAGGGATTACATTGAGTCTGACAATGTGCATTTGCCCATTAGTAAGAGAAGCTGACCTGCGAGTACAAAGGCTCAGATTCAAACCATTCACATCAGCCAGTTTCTACGGATGAGAACGTAGGCCAAGTGCAGCCTGCAAAAGGTCCATACATTCTCCCTCCTATATGTCTCAACTGAGCTGCTGTTTTGAAATGTTGACTAGTGTAATGGAATGGAATGGGACAACACTAAATGTTGACTTGGGTAGAGCTGAGCGCTGGACTGTTAAACTGATCCAGCTGATAGGGCCATTTTGCTCAGAGGTCAGCTCTCATTTGGTCTTTTTAGTTTCCATCCATGCATGCATGAAAGCGCAAGTGGGCAGCCTGAGAACAGTAGGCTCTTATTTTCCATTTGCCAAGAAGAATTTTGCTTTTCCTCGTCAGGCAATAAATGGACATAATAGCTTGTTATTTAAGGTGCATTCACACCAAATGCGATTCGCGCGGCAGAGGCGGCCAGTTTCAATGTTAAGTCAATGGAACACATGCGACATGAGGCGACCTGAAGTCCAGCAATGTGATTTTAGGGACGGGCGCGGCGCAAAGGTCTGGCAGCAGCTCAATTTGAGCAACGAGGCGCAAGCCAAAATTTAAATATCTAAAGTTTGTCAGGTCAGCGCTTCTGCTGATCAGGAACTCAGTTTTGGGCATGTGACGTTTTAATCTGTGTTATTCCAAAACAAGCGTTTTTGTCCAGAATTTTTTCCTCAACCTGTTTGAGCCTGCAGATCTTATCCAGATACTTTGGGGCGAAGGCGGAATACACTCTGGTCAGATCACCGGCCTTTACTTCTGGAGCTCTCTCGCTTGATCTACCAGCAGACAGAGAGCTGCTGCAGGGTGCAGAGGCTGCCCACTTGGGCCTCATTGAGACAAAAGGTCTGCTAATTTTATTTTTAGTGTTAGACAGAAAGCCTTCAAGCTCAGCCACAGAGACACAGAGACACAGCGGAAGCGGCTGTCATACAGACACAGCCCCGGTACCGTGAAAATCTTTTAATAATAAATATACCCAAACATGGAGACATGATTACAGATGTTTTTGAAGAACTCTTCACAATAAATAAACCTGATTTCTCAGCATCTTTAGTGTCTTTCATACATTCTAAGTGAGATATCCACAGACACCTTCCTTATAGCGATCATGCTAAATGCATTAGCTGGTAGCTCCTCCCACATGCGTCTGCAGCGTCAAACTCAGGAACACATTTTATATCAGGCGGTGAGCAGCGAATTTGTCGCGTGAGGAAAGAGGGGCGGGGCACACAAATTTGTCCCGCTAATCGCGTTCAGTGTGTAAGCATCTTTAGATGACTTTGCTAGCAGACGAAAAGCTAGCACCGCATTCTTGCTAATCCAAGCTCATTACATTGTTTTTTGTAATGTTTTCAGCCTAGTTTAGATCTCATTCTGCAGTACGTTTCATAGCTGTCACACCCATATGTTCCTGTACTAGCTCTCCTCGCAAATAAAAAAAGTTTACCTTACAGATGATATAACCTCTAAAAGAAAACTTTGCCAAAGTATTTTGACAATAATTAACTGATGTTGTTTATTTCTGTTTCATATTTCCTCAGAGGCTTCTCCCAGTCCTAGCCCGTATCCCAAGAGCTCTCCAGAAACATCTCCTATGACCTCCCCGCGGCAGCGCAGAGACTCGGATCGCTACTGTCAGCTATGCAACGCCTGGTTCAACAATCCTGGCATGGCTCAGCAACACTACGACGGCAAGAAGCACAAGAAAAATGCAGCCAGAGCGGATCTGTTGGAACAGCTAGGCAAAACCCTGGACATGGGAGAGATGAAAGGTATGAAGCATCGTTTTAGTGCATTAGTATAAGCAACTATTTACTCAGAATTTAACAGATTTTAGTGGGGGTTTCATGTAGGAGTAGGACATGTTGGATTCAAAAGAAGAATAGGCCGATTTATACTTGAGGTTTGGATGATGAAGAACAGAGACGGAAATGTGTTGATAATTACGACAAGTTTGATGGAAAGATGGAAGGAGAACTCTGACGAGCTGATAAATCAGTAGGAGAGTAGAAGAGGTGTGGAGCAGGAAGCAGCAAAAATCAGTTAGGATGAAGAGAGGAATACAATGAAGAAGACGAAGAGTGGAAAGACGGTTCACAACATACCTGTGAAGACACTGAAGTGCTTAGGAGACGTGGATGTATCAATGCAAAAGGTCCTCCCGACGACGATGATCCGAACACGCCTTAGACCTCTGGCACTGATCAATGCAAATGACCTTTCCCGATGATAATCATTACTTATCATCAGAAAGAAAAATCTTCTACATTAGTCAATACTAAAAATCCAAAATATACTCTTTAAAAAATACAATTTGTGCAGATTGTTTTCTGTAAAGATCAGTCATAAATCACATTTTAGGAGAAAGAGAGTAAAAGTAAAAAAAAAAAAAAAAAATCAAGAATATGTGCAGAATCAGTTACATCACAGTTTAGGAAAACAAGTCTATTGACAGGATCAAGACCATGTAATCCTTCTGCTGCATTTTACATACGGCGTTGTTATGAGACTGTTCCGTCGCGTCCATTGCCCTTCAGCTGGTATCATATCAAGTGAATTGTGCTCAAGTTGTCTGCAGGTCAGCTGAAAATTGGGTCAAAGTTCACCTTCAGAAGTGGTAGAATCTAGGTGTTGTTTTCTTGAAATCACATTTCACCCTTATTTTGCATCAATTAAAGGCTCAGAGGTCCATAATCCCACACTTCTCAAAGTCTTTCATGCTTTGGATTTCCAGAGGCTTAGCCAGGTCCGGTGGACCGATTGGTTTGACAAAGATCCTGGAGTTCTGCACCCAAGTCATTTGGATCTGTCGTCTCTTCCATAAGAGCGTGCTTCACTAGATCGGCGTAATAATTACACAGGTGATCATTTAGATTAACAGCCGAACCCTTCGGGTGTTTTCTTTGTTTCATCAGAGCTATCTTGTGCTTTTGGTTCAAAAACCTGATCAGGACCAGTGATTTATCTGAATTCTTTCTCCAAGGAAGCGAATGACAGACCTCAATATTATTTAGATCCAAGGAAATCCCTTTAGATGTGAGGAATAATCCAACTTAGCTTTCCACTGTGTTGTTAGCATCTCCAACAGCACCGTTAGCTTCCATGCTAACGTTCGCTCCCTGGCCGTGCCCGGGGTTTAAGTTGAAGTTCCTTGAGGATGATGTTGTTCATTCTTACTTGTTGATCCAGGTCTTTCATTCTTCTCTCCAGGAGATCTTGCCGATTATCTCGTTGTTCGTTACATGCATTTTCCCATCGGAAATCTTCCACAAGTTGTATCTTAGCCTCAAGTTCCATGAGTGTTAATATCTTAGCATCTATAAGAAGCAGTGGAGTTAGCTTAGCCTGGATGTCGGCTAACGCAGCTTTAAGCTCCGTCAAGTCGACTTCTAAATTTTTCTTCGGTGCCATGTTCAACTCTCCTTGTTGCAGAATTACTACTGTTTTACAGTAGCTTTGTGAGTAAAGTCGCTTGTAAATGACTTTAAAAAGACGAAGAGTTGAGGCTAGTTGTAGACGTGTCTGCTCGCTCTTGAACCGGAATCTTGAAGCGTAAGAGGAGGTCTGAGGGATGGAGAAGTGCTCTGGTGCCCCCTGGAGGTCACAGAGATGACCATGTCGAGGTTCCCTTTGGGATAGGTTTAGGAATGAAAACATAAGAGGAAGAACTCCTGTTAGATGTTTAGAGACACATTCACAGAGGCCAGATTGAGGTCATGTTGAGTGGAAGGAAAGTGATTATGCTGATGAAATTAGGTAAGAACTACTAGAAAAGAAGCCAAGAGGAGAAGAATGAGGAGGTTCATAGATAGAAAGGATAGGATTAGATGGACGCATATCATTTGTTGTGGCGACCTCCAAAGGGAGCAGCAGAAAGACAAAGAGGGGAATGTTTCTGAATGTAGAGAAGGAAGGTGTGAGGGTGGAGGATCCAGAGGACAGGGTTAGATGGAGGCGGAAGATTGGCTTTGGCAAAAGGGAGCAGTGAAAATGCAAAGAACAAGGTGAATTTTGTTTAACTTTTGATGACGCATGCTCAAACCATGAGCTATTAATTATTTCTTGCATTAAATGAGGCTTTAGTTCACATATTCTTCTCACCTATCATAGCCAGAATATCTCTGAATAAGATAACAGGTACACACCAGCGTGTTTAAGGGAAGGTATTCATACTTTTTATCTGCACATTTATTTACTGCTTGTTTAGATGAGACTCATATATATATATATATATATATATATATATATATATATATATATATATATATATATCAAGATATGGATATGTAACTTTTGTCATTAATACATATTAGGAGCATTAAACCTCCGTTGTGAGTGTGGTGAAAAGCATTGTTCGGTGCTATTTGAATAATATATAATAAAAGCTCTGACATGGAAGAATTGACATTAAACTTTTAAGGGCATCTTGACCATCACAATGTACATCTCGCTCATCCTTGCAGTCAAGATTTCTTTTTGACAACTTTGACATGAAGTCATGGACCCTGTTACTCTTATTAATCCTTTAACTTCCAAATGAAGAGAAAACCAATATTTTTTTTCTGCTGAATTTTTTGTCTTGGGGGCGGGGGATGCACACAGTCCATGTTTTTAAAAATAATTTCTAAATGTGTTCTACTTTTTGTTTGAGTAGGTAGCGAAAGGGTTAAAAAGCAGCCAAGGGCACTGCTGTGGTTGCTGTACTTCCTTCCTTGTTCTCAGGGCACTCCCAGCATCCAGACACCGTTAGCTTTTAAGAGCAGACGCATCTTTACTGCACAACTTCTAGCTGTCAGTCAGGAAATATTCACCACAATAAATCCACTCTGATGAGTCCAGACTAAAACTTACATGAATTGTGTCTTCTCAATGCAGTCTCCAGCTGATTATGATATTTAATTATAGATCCACTGCATCATTAAAAGTGACCTAAAAGATAAACCACAGAAAACACACATGCACCACTAAATGGTGGCTTCTGTTTGGATTTAAGTTGTTTAATAAAACTCTCCATGCTAGATAGAGGATAGGGAAGAGGAGACATTAATCAAAATTAAAATACTCTCGAACAATCAGAAAAATGCATAATTCTTCACAAAAGTCACTAAATGTACTTTGTGAGAGTTTTGGTTCTCTAGTTCACAGTTCTTTTGCACATGTTTAGCTTGATGTATGGCAATGATGCTGTGTTTGATACAAAACTAAAAACTGCCAACAGACATTTTTTCTAAAAGCAGAGAAGCAAATAACATTAGAAATTACAATAGGAGTTTTCCTTGCTTTCCCAAACTGCTCCCATTAAGGAAAAAAAAATCCTCTTGTCTCAAATATAGAAAGTAGGAGGAAGAGAAATTCCATCCTATACCAATCCCAATAGAGGAGCTCTCTCCCAGTCCAGCAGGTGTTTAGTTTGGTTTGTGGTGACCCAGAACAAAACTACAAATAATTCCAATTTTGACATCCATCGTTCTATCCATATATCCATCTATCCATCGATCTATCGTTCTATCCATCCATCGTTCTATCCATCCATCTATCCATCCATCCATCGTTCTATCATCCATCTATCCATCCATCCATCGTTCTATCATCCATCTATCCATCCATCCATCGTTCTATCCATCGTTCTATCCATCGTTCTATCCATCCATCGTTCCATCCATCGTTCCATCCATCGTTCTATCCATCCATCGTTCCATCCATCCATCATTCCATTCATCCATCCATCCATCCATCCATCCATTCATTGTTCTTTGCGTTCATCCGTCCATCCATCATTCCATCCATCCATCCATCCATCCATCCATCCATCCATCCATTCATTGTTCTATGCGTTCATCCGTCCATCCATCTATCCATCCATCCATCCATCTTTCCACCTATCTGTTGTTCCATCCATCCATCCACCGTTCCATCCATCCATCCATCCATATCTCCATTGTTACTTTCATCAATTCATCCATCCATCCATTCATTGTTCTATGTGTTCGTCTGTCCATCCATCCATCCATCCATCCATCCATCCATTCATCCATCCATTGTTCCATTCATGCATCCATCCATTCATCATTTCATCCATCCATCCATCCATCCATCCATTATTCCATCCATCCATTGTTCCATTCATCCATCCATCCATTCATTATTCCATCCATCCATCCATCCATCCATCCATTCATCCATCCATTGTTCCATTCATCCATCCATCCATCCATTCATTATTCCATCCATCCATCCATCCATCCATTCATCATTTCATCCATCCATCCATCCATCCATTATTCCATTATTCCATCCATTCATTGTTCCATTCATCCATCCATCCATTCATTATTCCATCCATCCATCCATCCATCCATCCATCCATCCATCATGACACTTTGTGTATTCAATGTACATGCAAACAACAAACCAACATAAGTTGGAAATCATAAATATATTTTTGGTCAGATTCCATGAAAATTGTCAGGTTTTGTTTCTAGTCAATTAACTGAAGCATGAACATATTCAATTATTGAAATCTTTTCACTGAGAACTTATGGTTGAAAATGTGATCAATAATGTACTCTACAAAACAACGACTATTGAATTTTCAAGTGATTCATTTTCTGTTAAGCTGAAAGACTGCAACTGTTAAAGGAACTTCTAGTCAAATTCATCAGCTTGTTGAAAGCTGTTAACGTTCTCAGAAAGTGTGAGGGAGAACTTTTTTTCACTTTCTCAGAGTACATGTCAAAGAAATTCGACAATGTTTCATTTATTGCTTGAAAAGAAATGGCTGCTAGAGAAGCAAAATGGGAGCCTGGGGACTGAAAACGGCACAGATGTATGAAAGCTCAGAGGAAAAGAAGAACCTACAGAGCTGACTGGACACATATTACTAACAAATACAGGACAAGCTAAGCGGTTGCTGTCAGATCAACTTTTTTATAGCTTATGTCAGTACTCGATGTTTATTTTCAACTGAAGTCATTAAAGTCCCACTCCAATTTTGATTTATTGTAAAACAATCCCAATGGTCTTTAATTATGTTCATGTTGTTTTTAGCCAAAATACATTTTAAAAAGTTTCATTTTCTAGGACATAGTTTCTGAAGAGCAGCAGTAGTTCATGAGAAGATCACCTCTGAGTTGTGGGCGGGACCATTCCCATCATCCATCTGTTTCTGTGATCATCCGCTAGCTTACAGCCCCTCACATTCCTAACCTAACATTACGAAAATGGCGAGAAATATTGTAGCTATCCAACTTTACAGTTTGATCAAGATTCCAGCTCAGAAGAGGAAAACAAAGACATCTATGGGTGTGATGGATTTGTCTTCAGGGAGCTTGTGACCTGCTTTCGTAGGTTCTATGTCATACAGACAAGCTTTTGTTTCTCCTGCTTCTGATTCCTAATGATTTGAATACAAAAATACTCAAAAATGACATTTTAAGCTTAACTTTCTTACATATGTTCTCAATCATGAGGAAAATGCCACAAGAACATGTTAAAAACACCACAAACAATTTTCATCAACGTGGGTTTTAATGAAGCTTTAGATTTACAGAGTGAACAATTTGAAGATTTCATTTGGTGAATTAATTGGAAACAAAAAATATGAAACTGTTTAATGTTTACTACAGCACGTCTTCAAAAATCTTTATCAAAGAATGAGATACATAATGTTGAGTTTCAAGTGTTTGTTTCTTTATTAGCTTTTCCGTTGCATCCCATAACTGCTTTCATACTCTCCTGGATGAGATTAAAAAGGAAAAATTTAAAGAATTTGGCTAAAAAAAGAAAAGGAAAAGAGAAGATTTCAGGTGGAGTTGTGATTGCTGAAAACAAATCATTAAACATTCCCAAGACTGTTTGGTTATTTTTTTCTATTTTTCTTAATTCTGGGGTGTAAAACAGTTGCTTGTAACTGGAGACGCCATTATTCTTAGTTTAAAACTATATGCTACACCAGGGGTGTCAACCTCAATTGTTTGTTGTTCGTTGTGGGCCTAACAGGATAAACATTTATTGAACACATTAAAACTAATTTTTTAAAACTTTAAAAATGTAACTTTTTAACCTGGGGGTGCAGCCTGTACCTGTACCCTAACATGGTATGCTAACCCTGATATATCGTCTGGAAGCGGTTCTAATCACCCTCCGGTACTAATCCAGTACCAGGTTCAAGTCAGGATTAGGATATCAGTGCGATCCACGTCCCAACACCGGACCGGTACCAGTTTGCAGCCCAGAGGTTGGGGACCCCTGACTTGATTGGAAGAGCCCATACGTCCAAATTTGGAACACTCAAAATGTACATTTTTGACGCGGAGAGTTCCTTAACCATGGGTCAGTATGTGATGACTTGGGAGTGAGAATGTGATGCAATATGTTACCAGTGCTAGATAACATTGGGCCAATAATAACAAAAAAATTAAATGAACTGGTGGGCCGGATTTAATTGTCCGCCCCCCGGGCCTTGATTTAATACGTGTGCTACGCCATTGAAATAAATTATGGAGAAAGTGAATTGTTGCATCTCTAATGGACACTGTTATGTCTTTGTTTAAAGTGTCAAATGCGTTTAAAAAAAAAAAAAAAGTGTCAAATGCGTATTGTGCTAAATTTAAGAAATATTTATTATTTATTGATTCTTAAAGATGCATCTGAATTTTTGTTTGTTCTTTGCTGTTTTGCATTGCACAAAACACAGGTTGAAGCCGTACGGGACAAACTAGGATGATTGGAAACTTTGTTTTCAGTCATCTTTTTTTTTTCAGTTTCAGTTGGCTACCGGGTTCCGCATAATGCTTATTAGTTGCACAATAGTATCAGATTAGAGATTAGTTCATTTGCACTAAACAACTAAGTGTAATTAAAAACATTGACTTCATTTTTCTTTTTTTTCCCATTTTGTTTGGAGTGGAACCATTTTTGAACATTAGCATAGTCACGATGGGGAGTCTGAAAAGTGTCAGCACGCTAAGCTGCAACGTTCAGCACTTGGAATAATGAGTATTCCTGGCTGGTGATTATCAGCTGGTAATGAAGTAGCAAATCATCCTATCAGGCGAGAGCAGCAGTCTGAGCCTGTGGAGAGAAGATTGGGACCACAGCAGAGCACAGTGGCAGAGCGGAAGGGGGGAGCGGGGAGGCTGTTGCAGGAAAAAAAAAAAGCTTTCCATTTTTCTGCACTCTTTCCTCCACGTATTCCTTGAGCCGTACGCTGATAGTACTACCCTCCTTCTGACCTCCCTCTATGTCCTCACATACCTCTCAACTTGAAAAGAAAATGTGCAATCTGACTCTGAATCCGCCCGTACGATGAAATATTCAACATCTCCCATAGAGCAGGACTTTTGCATACAGTTTCACGTGTGAATGGAACTGCAGCGATGACAAAAACCCAGAGAGAATGGAACAATGACGAACAGTGAAAGCAGGGAAAGCTAGGAGACATTTTACTATACATGCCTTCCAGGAGTAACAGGTACTGATATGCATCAAGCTTGTAGCACAAATGAAAAGATGTGAAAAGGTTTCCACAGAGAAAGTTTGTCACAGCTGTATGTGTGATAAAAGGCAGAAAGTTAAAAACAAAAAAATAAATTAAACATGATAGGTGAATTCATCTGCTGTGTCAATAATCCCCTCTATCTCATTTCATTATGTGATAGCCAAATTTTTTTAACAGAAGATAAATATAATTTACATAAATAGGACAGTAGTGTTTGCATTTGCAAAAATGACATATTTTCCTTTGTAAACTACATAAGATAATTGTATATTATGTAGGAAAAGTTTGCAGTTATGTATTTTAGTCTTAAAGTAAAATCTGACAGACATGTGTTTTCTTTTTTTACCTAAATGATTTATTTGTTTGAAAATACAGATTTTGATAATGTCTTTTTTGTTGCAAAAAAAACACACATACAGTTTTTTCTCAAACTTTAACTTCCTTTTTTGTTCATAACTGTGTCAGACCTCCAGAAAACAAAGATAAAAAACTATCAAATTAATTGAAACTGTTGCCAAAAATATGAAAGTGACTATTTCCATGTAACTTTATAAAATACGTTCACCCAGAGATATTTTTTTTTTTTTTTTTTTTTTTT
>NC_050520.1:31687763-31708384 GCF_002922805.2 Oryzias melastigma | reverse complement strand
CTTCTCTTAACATTTTTACTGAAACAAATCATTCCTGTTTTTACAATTATTCTCTAAAATATCCCGTAGAACAACAAGTACATTTATCCTGAAGCGAATAAAATGCATACGGGAATGCAGCGATGTGCGTCTTTGCAGAAGTTAGTAAATGTGGCCAAAGTGAATTTCTATTGGCTTGATTGAACTTAAAATACGTGCAAACAACATAAGCTTAAATAAAAACTGTTAGAATTATATCTCTTCAAATGAAAGGTTGATATTTTCAATAAAACATTAAAAATTGAAGGATTGTTCAAATTTGTATTTAGATTTATGAACGATCTAAGAGTGGAAATCAAAATACAGGACATTCATAAAAGAAATATTGTACATTTTTGAAATTGGTAAGATCACCCTTTATTATTTATGCCAAATCATGTCAAACAGTGTTCAGCTGTAAGCTTTGCCGTTCTAATTTCCAATGCTGGAAGTAACTTTTCACTTTGCCGGCCTGTCGCCATTTTGTCTGACGTCACAGTGAAAAGGGTCTATTCAAATGGATATGGAATCTCTCTGTTTCATTTATTCATCTGTCACTAAATAAGTTTAAAAAAATCTTAATATGTCATTTTAATCCAGAAACTCCCAGAAAGCTCACCATTTAAACACCATGGTACTGTTGACTTAAATGAGACAAAAAATGATGCGACAGCAGGACACAGAATTCAAGTTACAACAACAGATTGTAGCGGATTTCTTATAAGCTGCAGTAGCACAAAGTTGTAGAATAAAACAGTTTCCTGTCGGCTGTGAAGGACTTCAGTTTTTTTAATTATTACACACATTTAACTAATTTTTGATTAAACAAAGGTCTTTATTTGTTCTTGTTGTTCAAATACCCAGCAGTCTAAACAGATGTCAAGGAAATTAATAGTACTGCTCTAATAATAAATGAGTATTGACTGACAAATGACTTAATTCTTTTTTGTTAGTTTGGTCCCACTTGTTTGGTTTTTTTGTTTCATTTACAGAGATATGCCGACAATTTTGACATCAAAAGTAGAAAACAATAAATTCTATCAGTATAACTTTACTGTGTACTGGACTGAACAGACCTCTGTTGATTGATTCCAAACTACAAATATTAACGACTTTTTTGCTTTTACAGGGACCTTTTATGAGACAAGGTGCACTGGGTTCTCTTTTATTGATTTTGTAATTTGGTCATCATCAGTTTATTGATACAAGCAGGTATTGACAAAAGCAACAGACACGAGTAAAAATGTTGTGGCACATAATACGTGTTATCACCTAAAAGGTTGAGTTCGGTTCACAAACGGAGCTTTCAGGGACTAAATGACATAAGCACCTTGTGCTAAAAGTAGTAAAAAAATTCTGCATGAATTCTTGGAAAAAAAATAAAATTATAAAAAAAAAAAAAACATTTTGTCTGGTATTATCCCACTTATACCATGGTTATTTATAAAATAAATACATATTTAATTGGTTTTCAGTACTTTTTTCTTGCTAATTTTGGGGGGGGTTAGATCGCTTTTTTATAAAAAAGGACTATTTGATCGGAGGTCTGCTGCGTTGTCATGGTAACACGACAACGTGTTGCTGAATATCGACTGAAGCTGCAAAGGAAAGCGATATATACGCAATAGGTTAAATAAAGCATCAGTTCAAAGAGGAAGTTCACTACTGTTTGCTTTTGTCCAGGAGATGAAGAAACTTTTGTTTTAAATCAGGCTGCGCAGTGATATAAAACATTTGGGCTGTGACTGGAACTTCTTTTTTTAGGTCTGCATGTTGGTTTCTTATGGCAGTATATCTACATCTTTGTTTTCTTGGATTGATACTGCAAACATAAAAGTCTTTACAGTTCTGCTTATCTTACTGTTGATGTGTTTTGAACACACAATTTACACCTCTAGGTTAACACTTGACACATTTAAACATTTCAAACAATAAACATGAATGAAAAATGTTCTCTCCGGTTTGTTTTTGCTCAGAAGGTGCATATTGTCATATAAAATGTACCTATAAAACATTGTGATACATCTGATTATTTTTTTAACCGATTGGCAGCATTACTTCAAACACAGAACAGAATTTGTCTCTTACGTTCACAATTACCTTGACTCTGGTTAGTAAGAAAGAAACTTGCAAAAAAAAGGAGAAACTGTGTTTTTAGTAGCTTTTTCCTCATCGGTTACAACAGATGTGTCTGAAACTAAATACATCTTTAAAGAAGGCAACATCAATCATGTAAAGGAGTGAAGTGATTTCTGCTCATAAAGCTGCAGCAGCGATATCATATGCTGAATACTCCAGAGGAATAGCTGCTACCATATTCTCTTTATTACACTGGATTTTAGTATACTATTTAAAAAAGTATCAGTATATTGTGCATCCAGTTATATTTGTAAAGTTGATGCTCTTGCTGCAGAAGCACCAAGCCCTACAAGGCAGTACTTCTGGGTTTTCAGCATTCTAGCAATTTTGACTTGTTGTGAACATAGATGTACAGAAATGACTCCATAAAGCTTTTATTCCTTTTCTGTTTTGGTTTTAGCAGAATAAATTGTCCGTATTCAGGAGTTTGTATCATACCTCAGTGCATATTTTGTTGTAAACACATGCATAAACAGTTTCCCACAGTATTCTTCCTTCGCAAAAAGAAATCTTAGACCTATATTTCAGTCATTTTGACTTTTTTGTGTTTGAGCTGTAACTCTTTTGCATAAGTGCAGCACAGTAATGTGATGACAAGTAATCTGCCCTGTTCTGATGATAAGAAATATGGGATTTGACAGGACAGCTCTGTCTTTTCAAGATGATCAACTGGATGCCGCAGTCTGTGCTATCACTCAAAGTCAGATTCTCTGACATGGATATTTGTATCTGCTCCAGGAAACAGTAACACATGCTACCAGCTTTACTGCCTCATTATGCATGGCCTCCTGCCTCGTATTTATCTGTCAGACAGTAGCTATCGCTTGGGATGAAAGTCAGGCTTGTTTACATGACTTTTGGATTGTCCTTGTTATCGTCTGGTTTTAGCTTTAACTCCCAACTGTATCGAAATACTTTTAGAGTTGTAGACACCATATCATTAGCTATGGTTTATAGAAAAATCCAAGATTCATTCCAACTTTTGTTCTTTTAAAATTTAAACAGAAAACGTACACTTTTTACAGTTTTCTATGTTCTTACTGGAGTGTTTGTGTAGGTCTCTCTGCTCTGCCAATGTAATTATGTACTTAGTGTAAAATGATTGACACAGTCAGATTTGTCAATATGCTGCAAAGCTTCTATCACTACCAGCAAATCCTGAAAGGAATTTATTTACACAAAACAGCAAATGCAGTAGTTTATAGACCCACTCCAATCATGTTTTATTTATTTTAAAGGCTTTTTTGTTTGTTTGCTTTTAATTATGATTTTTAGTTGTTCATCAGAAATTCACAGGAGCGATGACGTGAAGTAAGCCTGCCTTCATTTCCCATGATCTCGTTGTCTACACTCTCTCCCGCTAACTTTCAGCCCCTCACACCCCCACCTTTACATCACCAGTTCAACAAAAACTAGGAAGCATTATCGGAGCTATCCAGACGTACAGTTTAGATCCAGATTCTCCAGCTCAGACGAGGAAAACAAAGACGTTCGTGGATCTATTTGTCTGCAAGTGGATGCATCAGAATGGAGCAGAGCAGGAAATGTGTGGCTTGCATTTTTAGTTTTTATGAGACACAAGTTTTTTTTAAACGGCATTTTCTCATCTCTTCCTAATTCACATTGATTTGAATAAATAAATACTCATTTTAAGCTTAACTTTGTTTCCATCATCATAAAATTCCACAAGAACTTGTTAAAAACACAACTTTCATTGGAGTGTATCTTTAAAATGTCTTTATTTAAAAAAACATTCCCAGCAGTGTTTAAATTATAAGTATGAATAATTTTTTTTACCAAAATCCCACAATCTAAACGTGTTAAAAAGCCATTGTTCATGTTGATCTGAAGCCTCTGTTTCCAAAATCTCCTCTTGAGAAACTGCAGCAAATGCTGTCTGCAGTTTGTTGTGGAGCTTCAGACTGTGGTGAGATACTAACCTTTGAAGACAATTCTGAAAGTTGTGGCTGGATTTTCTTTGCTATCAGACACAAACACAAAAATCATAGGATAAATGCTATTAAAGGCACTCAGTGCACTTGTGCTGCTGTGTCTACACAGAAAGAGTTAGAAAATGAATTATTTAGTATCCTTATTACAAAGTGAAATGACGCCTGATTTACACAGGTCTGTCTGTCTGATGTGTTTCTTTTCATTGTGTGGGGAGTCCATCTCATGACCCTCAGTTACTTTACAGTCTACATTCTATTTTTTATGCCAACAGACCTCGATTGGACCAGTATACATTTGGTTTAACAGATTATTTTCCACAGACTAGTTTGGGGTGTATGTTGCTAGTTTGTTGTTTTGTTGGTCTCTAACTATATTTTTAAAATCTATGCATTCCTTGAGGATAACAAAGATATTGCATAATAACAATGAAGTTGGAATAAAACAACATTTCAAGTCATAAAGAGGAGTAGAGGTGATGTTTCATGTCTGAATTATTGACAGAGTTTGAATAAATAGAACAATGAATATGGCATTGTTGCAATAGGAGAATGCTAACCCCACAATATGCAGCTGTGTGTTGCTGTGAGCGCATATTTCCATTGTAACAGTTAAGCTAGGCACATTTTCGGTCAGTTTTTAGGCTCTACATATAAATCGTGGAATCACTGAACGTGTGTTGCAAGTCAAACCAGACTGTGACTAGTCAGGGACTTGGATTGGGTAGTGACCTATGGATGGTCAGGCTGCCACAATTAGTCGACTAATCGACGACTTATCGACTATTAAAATAGTCGACGACTAATTTAATAGTCGATTAGTTGTTACTTTGTATTAAATTGAGTTAGAGTGTTATAAAGCTGAAAGTTTATAGCATTATGCTAGCTATTTGGGCTGTTTTGGCATTTATGCATATATTAAGTTTTTTTAGGCTAATTTTTGTAGTTTAGGTAATATTTCAGCTACATGCTAGCTGTTTTGGCTAACTAAGGCTTTTTTCAGTTTTTAACTAATATTTTAGCTGGCTATCAGCTTCAGCGATTTCAGCGATTAGCTTAAATGATTTCAGCTATCAATTTCACCATCTTCCGTGGCCAAATTCAGCTTACAGCATTCACACTAGCATTATTGCAGGTAATGCTATGCATCTAGTTTTAGTAAGTTTAAAGCTAATGATGGTTAAAATGTCTGCTTTACATCCAGTTAGCGCGTGACCAGTCGACTAGCCGGGAAAAATAATCAGTGGTCAGTCGACTATTAAAATAATCGTTTGTGGCAGCACTAATGGATGGGTCCTCTTTTGATTTATGGAAGCGCCAACTGTTTGAAAATTGTTCCTCAAGGAGAAATTATTAATTGTGGTTTGTCCCCATCCAGAAATATGACTCTATGGCCCGATCCGAATACTCCCCTTCTCCCTCTCCCTTAGCCCGCCCCCTTGATTCGAAGTGGCAGTCAAAGTCGTGTCCGGAATTATTATTTTTTAAGTTTCACACTCCGAACAGAGAGGTCCAAAGTCCGCTATCGCGAGAGTAAACCGCGTTGCGCGAAGAAGCGCTTTTCTTCACTTTGGTGCGCTCTGAACCACAGACGTTTACATTTAAATGTAAGTAATGACTTTATGTTGTAGCACGACCTTTTTAAAGTTATAAAAACGCTGTTGTTATGGATATTCAATCGCTGGAAGCGCCGTGCTAATGCTAGCGGACCGGCGATGTTGATGACATCATTGAACGGAAGTCACGTCTGAAATATTAGACCCTATTTTTTTCATCACCCTCCGTTTGGTGCAAGCACGGAGGGATAAACGAAGGGGGAGGGCTAAGGGAGAGGGGGAAGGGGAGTATTCGGATCGGGCCGAAGTCCTTCATATATCAGAGTAGAAGTGTGTAAGGAATGGTCAGGAACAAGATTGACCTGGTTTGCACTGCTTTGACATTTCACACCAAGCCTTTTCCAACTGTAGGCGTGGACATTCGCTAGGAAACAGTAGCAAAAGAAGGAGAAGAATACCCTCCACATGTATCCAGAGTGAACACCATAAGCCTTTCTGTGTCATTCATGTGATTCTTACAAACTTTCTGGATAAGTGAGATAGCTCTCTTGCAGTTTCATTGGTCAGTCTGTTTTTTTTTTTTGTATTTTTCAGTTGTTAAAAGGTTTATTACTTTTTGTTAGTGGACACTTGAAAGCACCAAAGGTAGATAACAATGCAGTCTGTTGAACATCCCAGCAGAAACATTGGGCTTTTTTTTCCAGGCCCTATTACAGTCTTTAATGAAAGATTCATTTCTGTTAGGTGTGATATAGTGTTGTCTCCCATTTTCTCTACTTTTTTTTCCAACAATTGCTTTCAAGCCATAGTTCTCAAGCTGCGACTCCCAGCTGTGTTGTTATATTTAGTGCTCCCTCAGACCATAAAATAGATCTATTACCGCTTTGATAGCAGATCTGGAGATGGGAGAATTACACTGAGCTGATCTTCAAAAGGAAGCAAGGAGGAAAGTATTTTCAATAACGGCTTCAATTTAAAGTTCCAGATTGTTTGAACAAAGGGTGGGCCATTTGTATCTCAGTAAAGTCTGCTCTAATCTGCTTTTTTTTATGCATGAAATCTAACCGCAACACATTTAATTTGATGGCTATTGTCTCTCATAAATTGGGGTGCACAGATGTTGCATGGCTTTGGAGAAACGAGGTATTTGTGAGTAATAAGTCTCCTCTTGGAGAAAGAAATAAATATGATTTCATGCAGATTGTGTTGTAGTTCATGCTGTTTTTGGCGAGGGGCACCACACGTCTAGAGATAACCAGAGTGATTTATTTATGCCTTATCAGATTGTTTATAATGAACAAAATATTCCAGTTGTAGTGCAAACTTTTGAGACAAAGTCATGTGTGGTAATCTTCTTTTCAAGATGATTAACCAGAAGCTGCAGCCTGTCTTATCACTCCAGTCAGTCTATTTGGGTATCCACTATCCAGTGCAGGAAACAGCGGAAAAAAAAGAACAGTCTTTTTGCTGTTATTGTATGTCCATTACCTAACTGAGGGGCTTCCTGACCTCTGTCTGACTCACAGTGGCTTTCATTTGGAAGGAAATTAAGTTTATTACCCAACTTGAATTATTTGAGTTTATTATGCTATCCTTAGAGTTTCAGAATCGTAAACAAGACTATATACATATATTTGTTTAAACCTTTTATGAATATTCTTGTAAGAATATTTAAGGAACAACATTATACTTATTTTTTTAACAAAAAATAAGTTTCTATAATTTTAATGAAAAATGTGTGGCATGCTTTAGTCAAAATACTGTATTATCTTGGTCACTGAAGCACACCAAAGTAATTAGGTACTTATTATGTAATATCATCAACAGGAGTAGTAAACATGCTGCATTGCTTGCATTATTACCAGTTAACTTTCAATGTAAGTCATGCTGAAGATGAGGCCATATGTGTAAACTGATGAGTGCAAAGTCTCAAATATTGTAGGATAAACTTAAGAATAAGGCTTACAGCACATTCTGTATTTTGTTCAAGAAGGTCAAGAAGCTAGAAAACCTTAAAAAATCAATACAAGTATTTTTACGAGTGTGTTTGGTTTTATACTTGTTATATTATTCCAGTGAAAATGAGCCAGTTTTTGTCTGTGAAACTAATTTCTAGATTCAATTAATTGAATTTGGGACTGAAATCATTGAAATTTAATATGGCTATGAAATAGTCTAGCTCAAATCTATTTGTAAATTATGGGATGGTTATCATTGGTTTGCATATTTGCTGTATAAATCATGTCTTCCATATTTGCTACATAGTTGATAATTCTTTTGTAAATTATTAATGTTGTGTGTTTCGTGTTGATGAATGAAAAATAATACGATCCCAATAAACCCATAAACTTTGAAGAATAGTGGTTTAAGGCAGTGGTTCCTAACCTTTTTCAGATCTGTTCTACTGTCAGACAACATTTTCATGGACGTCCAATTTTGTTTTGTTTTTATAGCTTCCATTTTCCCTTTAATTTTTGAGGGTAAAGTTTATCTCATTACCTGTAAATATCTGCAGCTGCTTTAAATTGTATTTGTACTCTAGTTTTCATGTAGGAACCATCATAATGGGATTTGAGTTTTCCCTTAACCCATCGCTGTCTAAGTGGAAGCTACAAAATCAGACGCCAACTTCAACTCATTCGACAGATTCATTTTTCAAAAACTCATTGAAACGGGTATTTTCTAAATATAATAGTAAACATGAGTCCACTGTTTGAGCAACTTTAGTAGCAGGATCCTCGTAAAACTAGACAGCAAGCTGCTCACTACTCTGCATTATTAATATGGTGTGTGTGGAACGACTGTCACAATAAATCCATATTTGGAGTCTAGACTTTTGTCTGTTAAATGTATATTTATTTTTTCTTTGAATTCTTGTTTCCTCACTGACTCTTTTCCATATAAAAAGGAAATTTTAAAAAAAGTTTGATTTTTGTTAACTTTGTTAGCTTGGGGTTTTCAATTTAGCGGTGGGCGCAGCCACTTTAAAATATGTTTTTTTTACATGTGACAAAGCTACTTAACATTTGGCAAAAATAATGTTATGGGGAAATTCTGGTGGTTTTCCAAAAGAAAACTTCCTTCACAATCAAATTTAAAATAATGGAAAAATTGTAGTTCATGGCTTGTTTTTCTCTGCAGCGGTCTTTATTCTATCGGTCTGCGGCCCAGGAGTTGGAATTCACTGTTTCAAAGGACCTAAATACAGAAGACATCCACAAATGTATATGAATGTGTTTTAATAAATGACAAAAAACTTTATTTGAACTTTCCCAAAAACCTGAAGCACAAATATTTGAGTAAAGGATGAACAAAAACTAAATCAACCGTCTACATATGTTCAGGGGCTACAAACAGAAAGACACTGTGATGATTACAAAATCTATTGGGTGAATATGAGGGAAGCACAGGAGCATAACAATAAAATTATATACATACATCAAACACAAAACATAACTTGATAACAAAAAGAACAAATCCTCATAAACATTTCCCTGATTGATTGCACCTTTAAATAAGCAGTTTTTTCTGTTTCCTTTGTCATGATTAATTTTTTGTAGTTATAACTGCAAAAAATCAAATTCAAATTAATGGTGCTTACAGATAACATTTCATTGGATCCAACTGGTTGAAATAATTCAAAACACATTTTATTTCAGTGTCACTAAAGGGAGCCTCTTTGACTCAGTAAGAAACAAAAAAATGAATTTAAAATGTTTTATCTCCTAGATTGTTGACATTCCTAAAGTAGGACAAGAAAAGTGTCATTACCTGTGATAATACTAGCGTGAATCCTTTTTGCTGAAAGTAGTCATTGAAGATGCTGAAGCTTTTTTGCTAAAAATGGTGATGCAATTTATTTTAATTGCTGAAGGGATTTTCTGAAAATGCAAAAACTATTTACAAAATCTTGAATTTGATAAAAGACTCAAATTTCTAAAAAATTAGTAGTAAAATTGATTAAAAATCCCTAATACATGCCAATTAAAAAAAATATTTAGTGTGTTGCTTAAATACTTGGTGAACTCAAAAATAGCCTCAAATTCCTCAGTAAACTAGTCAAAAACATTAACCTGATGCTAAAATAGAAGCTAAAGTCTAAATTATCTTTTTTTTAAAACCACAGTAGATAACAAATTAGCCAAAAAAATTGCATCTTGGTAAATATATGGTAAACTACATTTTTTTGACAATTACAATATACGATTAAAACATAGGCCATGAATATATTTAAAGCCTTGTTGCTGATCTACTTAAAATTTCAAAGTTTGAAGACTTTCTCATTTGTTACCTATAGAGGACATTTTGTTCCATATTTCAAAAACTATACAGTTTACAAATACCAAAAGTACAAAAATACACAAATACAAGTAATAATGTCCTGAACAAGCTGAACGTTTTGACACAAAGATTGCTGAAAGTGTAATTGAGTTTTTTACGTGGCGAAAAACATACAGAAAGGAGCAGGAGAATGTGTGAATGCTTAGTGAGCATTCACACAACTAGACCTGTTTTGTGTCAAATTTTTCTAGCAAGAGTCAATGAATAACCGAAGAATATAGGTCAGTATCAGTCATGCAGCCGCTATGCCGGTACCTCCCTTGTTAATGATAATCTGGTGAAGCACAGCCCTGACCTTGACGAGCCAACATTCCCAACGAAAAACACTCTTGAAGGCTCTCCGGAACTTGTTTCCTGTCAGCGTGTACAAACCCAGGTTGAAAAAGGTGTTGACTGCAGCCAAGGGCCTGGAGACAATGTATGCTGCTTGTATAATGTGGCTGCAACACGTTGTGGTGGTGGTGGTGTGTGTCTTGGCATTATATTGAATTTCTACCCACAGCACACGTAAAATGTGATACGGCAGGAAACACACGGCAAAAACCACCACTATAAGGATAATCAGGTTCTGTGCCCGGGTTCTATGAGAGACGGATGGGTTTGGCCCTTCCGCCAGCTTTCTTACTATCCCAATGTTGCAAATAAACACCACCATCAAGGGTAGAACAAACCCAAGTGCTGTAAGTACCCAGCTGTACTCCCGCACTGTGGTAACAGGATCGGTGCTAGCAAAGTCTAAGCAATTTGTTTTGTTTTGGTCCTTTCTCAGGGATATAAAAGTCAGGATTGGTGAGGTTTGAGCTGCAGTGATGGTCCAGACAGCTGAGCATGCAACCACACCCCAAAACGTCTGCTGCACATGCACTGCCAACAGGGGCTTCATCACTACGATGTAGCGAAAAACAGAAAGACACGTCAGAAAGAGAATGCTGGCATACAGATGAAAGTGAAATGCAAAGCGCACAAAGCGACACATGAAGTCGCCTAGCATCCATGAATCTGTGCTGTAGTAGTAGACTAGGAAGGGCATGGTGACCACGTACAGGAGATCAGTCAGTGCCAGGTTGACCATGATGATGCTGCTGCTCTTCCAGGGCCGCATCTTGGTCAGATAGATGCAGATGGAAATTGTGTTTCCCACAAGGCCGACTATAAATATGAGGCTGTATGACACAGGTAAGTAGTAACGTTTCATGAGCTCCTCCACGTCTGTGCAGCTGTAATTGAACCCCGTCATAAAGCCCTGCTGAGAGAGGGAAGAGAATTAGTTTACACTCTCTCAGTCATAACAACGAAGAACGATTACGTGGCCTTCGACTTGTTCCTACACTGATTCTGCACAAATTCCTGATCTTTTTTCTTTTCAACTTATTATTACTTTTTGTATTTTTATAATCATTCTTTGATGAATACAATCTGAGCAAATTGTCTTTTTTAATGAGAATATTTAGATTTTTGTTACTTATTATTATAAATGACTTGTCTATGGATGTTTTGAAATTTGATTACATCAATGATATTACTGATCCTTTATAACCTGAATCTATTATTGTAGAGTATAAATATTTGATATTAAGTCCTGAACCGGATATTGATAATTCATGTAGAGAAAATGGTATGGTCGAGTCGGGGTGGGATTATATAAGTTCGCTTCCTTCCACTCCCTTTCAAGTGATCTATTTGTGATTTATTATGTGATATGTTATTTCATGTATTATAACCTGATTGCTTGAAATAAACCATTTTATTCATTCATTCATTCATTCATTAGAAAATGTAAATGCAAGAAAAATAAAAGAAGCTGAACATAATTTTAGGAACATTGAGGATAAATAGAAAACACACAAGAAAATGTCTGTAAACTGTTCTATTTGAAATAAACAAAAAAAACAACATGCTGCTGTCTAAAGAAAATAACAAAATGGTGAGAAAACAAATTCATTGGCTTGGATCAGCCAGGAAGAGGATTCTAAGGAAGGATGTACAAACCTACTTTTAGGGAAAAACCTCTGGATCGTGACTGACTTGAATCTGTGGACAAATGAGACAAAAGTAAATTTTTGTAAACTACTTGTACCATCCGAAGTAATATTAACACATCATTTGTAAAATTATAATCAAACAACTGCTAAATGTTTTATTGGTAGTGTAATAATTTGTTTTGAACTTTTAGGAACTGGAAGACTTGAGAGAGTTGTAAATTTTAGGACTTGCAAGAAGATTTTTGAAATTGTCTTCTTTATGACATACCATAAGATTTTGGTGATACTGGCATAATTTTTGCACTGTGTATTAAATGGAAAGGCTATAATTTGTCAGGATTATACTGTTAAGGGTGAGATTTCACTGTCAGAAATATAACTTAAAACCAAGCTCTCTGGGAAAGGGCATCAAATGAATTGTTTTCTTGTCAACAATTAGGTTTCTGAAAGCCTCTAGGGCACAGAAAGGATTAAAGTCTTTCAATCTCATAAAAGATAAGAGAGATATGGAATATGATATTTAGTCTCACTGGCCACTTGATTAGGAACACCTTTCTAGAACCGGGTTGGACCCCCCTTTTCCTTCAGAACTGCTTTAATCCTTGGTGGCACAGAATCAACAAGGTACTAGAAAGACTCCTTAAGTCTTTGGGGAATATATCTGGGATGTTTTGATTGTGTTACCTGCTTAGACAGTGACAGCTGGGTGATGATGTCAGAGGTGGGCGGTCATGTTTGACTTTTCCCACATTGTACGATATAGAGATGAGGCAAATCTTGCAGACAGTGTACTTTTTATAGCATTTCGCTCCGTGATCATCATATTCAACGGCAAACCCTAGATGACTTCACATCGCAGGTTTTAGTGTTGGTGGTGCGTCTTCAAGCACGAGCTGGAAGCTGCTCACACACCGGCTGCGTTGGCGTACACTCAATGAAAAGTCCCCGAAAACTTCTGCTCTGCGCACGTTTGCATAGACTCCCCATGAAAGCGTCCGCCCGAACGCGCGCAGACACAGCCAGTGCGCGAGCAATTTGCCGCCCACAACGGGCTATTTAGGCATTTAGCTAAAATGCTATTGGTTTTAGCATTTGTGCTCCGCCTCCTGGGGGAGGGGCAAAGTAGTTTTTGGTAGGAAGGGGGAAAGAGGGAGCAGACCTGGAGCAGACAGGCTCAGAACAAAGGCATGAAAACACGAACAGCTCACAGTAGTACTGAATAAATGAGCACCCTGAAAAATGTCGTACCGAACCGTGGAACGCATATCAAACGGTTCGGCTTTATATTGAATATTGTTGCATCCCTAGTTGTAAGTGAAAACTCCAGTAAATCATCAGTTTCTGAAATACTCAGACCAGCCTGTCTGGTACCAACAACCATACCACGTTCAGAGTCACTTCTATCACCTTTCTTCCTCATTCTGATGCTCGGTTTGGACAGAAGTGCCTAATAAAGTGGCCAATGAGTGTAGAAATATGTTAGGAGAATTTTGTTACAGCAATTGTATTTTAAGATAAAGTTTCCTTGACTTTCACTTGAAAGTTGTGCTACAAAAAGAGAGAAAAAAATCTGCTGGTACTCACCCAGGTGTTCCCTCCAGTACTCACTTTGTACATGGTTCCAATTCTCCTCTCACACTTTCAGTTGGCTCACCTCTATTCGTCTGCTCTCAAGGGGAAACTCCAGCATATTTTTCTTTGACCTGTTGCTTTGTCCTTCACCAACAGTACAGCCATTAAGTGCCAACTTCCTGGTGTCATGCTTGACCTGATGAGCTCTAGCACTGCCTCTTTCTCACATATCAGATTTAAGAGTTGGTTAAGGAAAGAACTGAATACAAGATGCCAAAGTATGGTTTCATTTTTTTTGTTTTACTTTCATGCCAAAACTCTAGTTTTTGTCTTATTTAAAAATGAAAATTTCCAATTGGCTGAATTTAAAATAATTTTTTTTCAAAAAAAATAAATTTTTGGTACATTACCTAAATGCAAGACAAAATAAAAATGAGTCTATTTTCAGTGCAACTGCTTGTTTTTCAAGCCTAATAGAAGAAATTCAAAAGCTTAAAAAAAATAAATAAAAAATAACTTGAATGTGTAAAATAAATATTTGTATTGCACAGGGTTATCCCCCTCCACTCTACAGTGCACACTGTTAAATGTTAGTTTGTTTAACCACAGGAATCTCAGTTAGACCTTCTTTCTCTTTGCTCTTCAGGGTGCTCACTTTAGCAGACGCCACAGTTAATCATTTGTCTTTATCCAATACTCTCCTGGTTATCCTCCTTGCTCACAATAATCTACCTGTCTTTACAATAAAACCAACTTGTCATACAAGTCCTCTTATGCCCTTTTTGACCACCTCCACCTTCATTATGTGATGCATCTCTCTGTACTCCTGTCTTCCCTCTTCTGTCATCTCAACGTCCTACGTTTTCATAGCCAATATTGTCCTCTGTAAAAAGTCCTCATTCCTCCTCATTTCTCCACCAATAGTAATTATTTGCTCTCCTGAATCCAGATGACACACCAAGTACATCCTTCAGTCTAGTCTTGAAGTTGAGTCATTATAACTGAACTTAAAATATTCTTCCTTGAAATGTTTTGTTGCTCATTCAAGAGTTGAAGCCACTTGGAGTTTCTAAGCCTCAACTTCAAGACAATGCCTCCTGGATGAATGAGCACCAACATATTCCTTGATTCCTTGATCATGTTAGCTGATCTTGAAAAACCTCAAGATATCCTTGAAAAGCACACAGCATTCTTCTTTTATCAACTCTAACCATTTATTTCTCTAATTCGCCCTTATCCTTTTCATCTTCCTCACTACCAGAGTCATTCTGCACACCACCATCCCATTCTGTCTTTCCACACTCCCCCCAGCCACAACTTTGCAGTTGATATCTTTCACCTTACTATGTCTGCCAAAGATGTAATCAACTTGTTTGCTGCTCCCTCCACTCTTACATGTCACTCTATGCCCCTCTCTCTTCTGGAACAATGTGTTCACCACTGTCATTTCCATTCTTTTGGCTGCCTAGCACCAGATGTCCATCCTGAGCACCAAACATGCCATTACTTCCTCATCACCTCTGATTCCATCACCCACAAATCCATTAAAGCTTACTTTAATCAAAATATTTTCCCCTCTAGAGATACCCTGAATCCCCTCATCCATCTCCCTCCAGGATTTATATCTTTATTTATATCTTTCCTCTTGCTCACATGCTACCTATGGTGCATTGCTACTGACAACATTCAGCATTACGCCTTAAACTTATAAAATTCTGACTCATCACCCAATCTGACACTCTCTGTACCTCCAGAAAATTCTATGAATGAATATCCATTCTAATTCAACGCTTTATCAATCACCAGTGTGTCTCATACAGGTTAACTGCGTTTTGCCCGGAGACAGCCCATCTCCACCCATATGGGTAGCTGTGACTAAGGTCTTACACAATCAACTATAAACTCTATGAAGGCTGTTTAAAATATTTGTAACAAACAGAAAATCCACTTTAATCTTTTTTTCTTTTTAGTTTTAAATTTAAACTGATTATTCTAGCAGCAAATGTCTGTTTTTAAAGGATTATAGGTGACAAGAGGCCCATTTCCTGCAACTATCACCCCAATATTCTGATGGTACAATGTGTTTGCTCATTGTGTCAGAAGGGTGAAGGATGATTAGAAATTCTTTGTGCAATCATGTTAACATAGCTGTACAGTGAAGCCATGACACAGACCTTCCTTTGAGTAGCTATGTTGAGTATCTGGAGCATCAAGTTTGTGGGGTTGATTAAATGCTCAAAATGGCCAAAAAAAAGATAACTTTTTTTTTTTTAGAAATTAAGGTTATTCTATTTTAGAAATTGCCAAGACACTGAAGATTTCCTCTAACAGTGTGCACTACTCTTTTTAGAGAACAGCACAAACAGGCTCTAACCAGAGTTGAAAAATAAGTAGGAGGCCCCACTGCACAACTGCAAGAAGATAAGTACATTAGAGTCTCTAGTTTGAGGAATGAACGCGTCACATGGGGCGGCCGTGGTGCAGAGGTAGGGCGGTCGGCTCCTGATCGAAATATTGTGGGTTTGATTCCCGCCTTGCCCACCCATGTGTTGATGTGTCCTTGGGCAAGACACTGAACACCGAGTTGCCTCTGGTGGAAGGTTGGCGCCAGTGTTCAGCAGCGGAGCCACAAATTGTGTGTTTGAATGGGTGAATGGGTAAATGGGTCTGTGACTGTGAAGCGCTTTGGGTCCTTGAAGGAGGGTAGAAAGCGCTATACAAGTATACACCATTTACCATTTTACATGTCCTCCACTGGTAGCTTCATTCAATAGTACCAACAAAATGCAGGTGTCAACATCTACAGTGAAGAGGGAATTTTGGGATACTGGTCTTCAGACCTATGTCTGAGATTGGCTAACAAAAGTAAAAAAATGAATATGGACAAAATAACAGACAGTGGACAAAGGAAGAATGGAAAAAAAGGGTTATGGACAGACAAGTCAAATTTTGAGGCGTTTGGATCACATGAGATGCAGAAAAACAGAGAGGATGCTGAAAGAGTTGCTTTGGTCCTGGTAAGGTAAGACTACCACTTTAGTCTCAAGTTTATTGCTAGCGAAGAGCTTTAATTTATCAAACTAAACTCAAGGTGCTTCACCCTGCAGTGAGATAAATCTTGCTGGGAAAAGTCTGAGTTGCATCATTGATAAATTCCCTAAAGACGATGCAACTGCTAGTAGGATTTGTCCAACTCACCAGGCCTCCCTATGATGAGTAGAGCATACATGGTTTTTGTTTGTTTGTTTGTAGGGAAGGAATGCATCTTCAGTGATGACTTTTTTGTGGAAGTCACTTGCCAAAGTAGTAATTATCCACTCTTGTAACTCTTGCAGATTCAGAATTAGCACATGCTGTTTCAGACTGCTGCAGCCAGAGATGGAATGTGCTGCTCATGCCATCTGAGAGGGCCAGATGGCTGCTGGTTAATTTAGCATGAACGCTGGAACATTTTCCTGCTAATAAACAGTATACACACAAAGGGTTGCACTGCTGATCCGTCATAGTGCCAACATGTTCCCTCCCAGCAGCTCCAGGTAATAGAGCTCAATTAACTGAAAGACAACAAGATATTTATAGCAGAGCAAATGAGAAACTTCAGTTCCCCCAATTGGTGGCTGACTAGTGGGTCAATGAACAAGTGAGGCAGCAGTTACCATGTTCTGTTTAGGTGAGATTTAACTGAATTTTAGTAACCTTCAGCATTAGCTTAGAGAAAACAAAATACCTTAAATCCAATCAATAGATTAAAAACTCCAATTCATAAAAGTATTTAGCTAACTGCGTCTGTACCAACCACCAAGAAATGTAAAGAAACATTCAAACATACAAGTATCTTTTTATGATCACTTGAAGTTCTGTAATAGAAGTGGTCGAGAAAGATGATTTTAATAGTAACATCTATGTCTGGATCCATCTTTTAGGGGTGTGTATTTTTCCCTTTCACGCGATTCGATATGCATCTCGATACATTGAAAGTGAAAAAAAATGATTTGAGAGTAAAAATTTGAGTTTTGAAACCTAACATAAATTTTTTATTGAAAAACATAGGTTGTATTTTACTAGCAGAAATCATTTACTCTAATGAGTGAGTCTAATCTTAGATCTCTCACTGTTTTGACCATAGACCATCCTTTGTTGTCACTGGAGGACGTCTTTGTTTTCACTAATACAATAAAAGATTTATCTGGACTCCAAATCTGTGTGGTTGTTGATTCAATGAATCACCACACTGGGAACAATAGATGATTCAACACTTGTCTTGGTAGAGTTGGGGGGCTTCATTCACAAATGCCTCTTTACACACAAAAGAAGTTGAATAAAAATGTGCATATGCAAATTCTAATGCAAATGCCAGCATTTAAAAATGAAAGCTCCCCAGAAAAAGATGGAGATGAAGCTCTGCTCCACTCATGAAGCTCGTGTGAAACGCCACAAGGTTCTCCACTACAGAATTTGAGATATTTGACAGCAAAAAACATAAAAATACACAACACAAACCCTAACCACTGACAGATATGACGAGACATTTGTGCAGTTAATAAATGTGATGATAGAATTGAAATGACCAAAAACTTTGGGTTCCGTTATATAAGCTATAATCTGTGGTTATATTGCAAAGACCCTAGAGTCTAAAGGAGTTGCATTGAAATCCATTTTTTATCTGAACTGTCACTGTTAAAAAATAAATAGAGGGTTTACAGTTCCTCTTCGATCATATTATATTATAAAATTGTGCACAGTGTTCCTCTATTTATGATTATGCTGTTTTTAGCAAAACTAAAAAAAAAATCTGTCATTTTAAGGACATTGTCTCTGCAGAGCGATACAAGTTCATTAGAAATTCATCTCTGAATAGTGGGCGGGACTGTTGGCATGGAATGAGCCTGCTTTTATTTACCATCAACCATTTATCGATATGCTCTCCCACTACCTTACAGCCCCTCACAACCCATTAGTCGTGCAACAAAAATGGCAAACAATTTAGTACCTATCAAGCCATAGAGTTATGATCCAGATTCCAGCTCAGATGAGGAAAACAAAGACGAGCACGGATCTATAACAACATGGATGGGAGCTTGTGGCTCATCGATTGTAGTTTCCAAGTAACACCTACAAGCTATTTCAAACAGCCTTTCTTCCTCTGCTCCTGATTCAGTACAATTTGAATAAATAAATTGTCAGAAATCCAATTTTAATTCTAATTTTCTTTATTTATGCCCTGCATCAAAAGACAAACTTTAGAACATGTTGAAAACACCAACACCCCCCCCCCCGAAAAAAAAAAAACGTATTTTCGATTTTAACAACGTCATGAAAAAAAACTCAAAAAACACATTTGCCTTTTTTTTACAGTGTTGGTAGGACAGTGCAACCTACCACAGATGTGAATACAAATATTATTATCCTAGTTTCAAAAAATATAAATGCGAATGTAGTATCCTCTGGTAAATTCAAGTACTTTACATACATAAATGGGTTCCAAATACTTTCAAAAGTTTTTTTTATCTACTCTTCAATATATATAAAATTCTTTCTAGTCCAAAGCAAATAACATCTGTCTGATCCACTGGGTAACAGTCGGTCAGTGAACATTTGAAAAAAATAAATGCTGTGTAGCAATAAATATACAGAGAAATTTAAATGTTTGCACAGAATTAGTATTTCCCTGGATATACTGTAAACCAAACAAAAACAACCTTGGATCTATTATTATTTTAGTAATAATGTCTCTATGACATACATTATCTCTTCCCAGATGTTTGTCTATAGTCCTACATAGAGTGAACCAGCAAAAAGCTGATTTTTATTGGAGTTGGTCTTTAAAGAGATGACATGACAGAGACAAGCAGAAAACCATACCAAATCTCCTTAGGTTTCAGGTACACTATCTGAACCTGTTCCCTTTTGAATCCTTTTGCGGACTGATCAGTGATCTCTCCCGGATGAAGATGGGGGATTTGCATGTCTGCAGTCTTGTTAGCAGCCATGCTACAGAGCTAAGGAATCCTGGATGAATGGAGTCAGAGCTCTGTGTCTTTAAACTCAATTAAATGAAAAATAATATGAAACGCTTTGTGTTTTTGTTGCCACTTAATACGTAATCACACATGGAAAAGCCATGGGTTCTAAAACATTTTTTTTCCAACAATGTGGCAGTTTTCTCAACTCACAGCGACCAAAATTGTGATCCTCTTAAAATATCTTTGAAGGTTCAACTTTTTTATACACATCTGCAACAGTTCCTGTTTGTATTTTCAACATGCTGCACTCCAAGAAACATCTTAACTGAGGCAATAAAAACTTTAAATGCTCCACCTCTGCCAGCAGCACCTCTTCATCTCTCTCCTTTCCTCCTGAACTCTTCACTATTGATTTTCTGATAGCTTGACCAAAACTACCTCTGAACGTTGGCTTACTCATTTCCTGTTTATTAGAGTTGGAGAACAAACCACACGCATTTATGCACTGCTGTCTTCAGGTTTGATTCCTTCATGGAAAAACCTGAAAACATTCATTGTTTTCCTAAACTGAAAACGTTCTTCTACATCTGCAAACCTGGGCGTGACCCTTGTTCTGTTGAAATCCTCACAGTGTCAAACTTACCTCGTTTTAGATGTGAAAAACGTGATTCGTGGAGACAAATCTGCGTGCAACGCCCCTCTCTTGCAGCGCAGCGAATTCGCTGCTCGCCGCCTGTCAAAAAAAGTTCCTCTAGCCGCGCCACGTGTGGGAGGAGCTACCAGCTCTGTCTGTGGAAATCTCATTTTTAGAATGAATGGACACAAATGATGTTGAGAAATAAGGTTTATTCATTGTGAAGAGAACATCAGTACTCGTGTATCCATGTTTGAGTTTAGGACTATTATTAAAAGATTATTAAAAGAAATATTATTAAATATTATTAACAATTTTCCCAGTAAGGTGAGCAGTATTGGAGTTATCCAGTTTTGATCCAGATACCGGCTCGGACAAGGAAAACAAAGACGTTCATCATGGATCTATTTGTCTATAAGGAGATGCATCAGAATGGAGCAGAAATGCAATTTTAATCCCAATTTTTT
>NC_050520.1:31648261-31687195 GCF_002922805.2 Oryzias melastigma | reverse complement strand
GTTTTAGCCTTTGACTGCATCTGAGGATGCTTCTGTGAAATTAAAATCTCCATTCATCTTGCAGCCGACTGGCAGAGTTGTTATTGTGCAGCTTATCTGCAAGGAAGTGAAAGGCGAAGCTAGTGTTCAATCAAAACAACAGAAAGGAAACAGCTGACGCCAACATTTGAGGTGGGGATTGATAACTTGCTGCACCCCCCACTACCTGTCACAGTCCAGGAAAACTCACGAAACCACTTTCAAAGTTTTAACTGCTCAATCTTCTCTGGCACACTTTAGTAAACATGTATTCATGGGGGAAATTTAATACAGAGGGATATGTAAATGTGATTAAATGAGTGCTCAGTGACATTTATTTTCTCCTGGCCTTTTGCTCCGAGCCATATTTATGGAGAAGCTAACTTAATTGAGAAAGCGAGGCAATCAAGATGGCCATTTTTCATCTCAAAACAAGATTAGTACAAAATGATGACGATTATGCAGCGAGAACATAATGTGTCCCAGCGAGGCTCAGACTCATGACACCAATTACACTGAAGGGGATGTCAGAGCCTGATCAAAAACATTATCTTCTATTTATTTTTATTGACACTAAATGAATAAAATTCCTAAAGGGAGGCTTTTACGACCAGCATAGTTCATCCTCAGTAGGGAAATGTGTATTTCTGATATTTTGTCTCAAAATGTTGCAGATAAAACTGAGAATCTATATTTTGAGCATCAATGATCTATGCAGACGTTGCCACTGTCTTGTACAATTCAATTCAATTTTATTTATATAGCCCAATATCACACTACATTTGCCTTATTGGGCTTTATACTAGTAATTGGACAGAAGAAGAAAGTTGGTCATAAAATAAAAACATAGTTGATTGCTAAACTAAACAGACTAAACTAAACTGGTTATCCTCGCCCTTAGACCCTCCTTCGTGGTAAGGAAAAACTCCTAAAAAAACCTGATTCTAAAAAAAAAAAAGAAGAACCCTCAGGGATGTCCACATGAAGGACAGATCCTCTCCCAGGATGAACAGGTGATGCATCAGGACTAATAAAGAAGAATTAGTTTATTTAACTCTAGAACTACAAATCTGAATAGTGTTCATCCAGATAGAACTAGGGGACAAGTGGGGGCGAGGTCCAAAGTCAAGACAAGCCAGAGACGCGGTCCACAGCCAGGAACAGGCCGGAGCAACGGCGATCCACCTTAAATCTGAACTGTCTCCCGGTCCTGCAGAAGGGAGTGGGAGAGAGGAACAACACATGAGTTGTACGGCACCAAACAGAAGCCCCGAGAACTAAATAAAAATAATTGTTAAAGAATAGAGGAGAGGTGAAGTAAATGGTTGATTTGAGGACACTCAGGAGATATCATGACTGGGTGAGCCTATATTTAAGATGAGTGCAGTAAGAAGGATCTCAGTCATGAAGGGTTTTTTAAACTAAATGGAGGCTTTTTGTAATGAACATTCAGAGGTTGGTCGGGGCGACCTCACAGTCATTAAGAGATATAAAAACAAAGAAAAGAATTTTTTAAAAAGTTCTAGTGAAACAAAGTGGGTGTTCCGTGTTTATAGGTGGATGATATGAGCTGAAAATATCCGTCTTATGAAAAAGTGAGCATTGTGCCATAAACTCTCCTGTAAATCTAAAATCAATGTTTGTGTTTGTTTCCAGGACTGAAAAAAAGCTACACGTGTGAAGTTTGCAGTGTCACACTCAACTCTGTGGCGCAGTACCATGCACATCTGCAGGGCTCAAAGCACCAAAACAAGTAAGTAGATCGTGAGGCACCAAACTCTACAAAGACTGCTTTAACAGAGCTGTCTGACCTGTTTTTAAACACCATCATTCAGAATGGTTTTGAAATAAACTTATTAAAAACATGACTACAAATACTCAACTTACACCATAAACCTGTAGTAGATACACAGGAAGTTAGAAGTTCAGTCAGATACTATGGGGTTGATGAAGCTGCTGGATTTCAGGGTTAAACCACTAAATGGTTCACATGGTAGAGAGAGAATCTCAACTATTTCAGGAAAAATATGGGGTCAAATCAGGATCTGCTTAAAGGGAACGAAAAAACAGACTGAAAATGTGAAAATCAGAGATCATAAATTTGAAAAAAAGAATTGAAGATTTGAAAGCAGTTTTAAACTGGAAAATACATATTAAAAATTGAAGGAATCATTGACATTTTGAAAAAATAAAATTGAACATTTGAAAAAATAATATTGAAAACTTGAAAAAAAGATTGAAAATTTGAAAAAAAAAAGTAAATTTGAAACTTAAAAAAAACTTAAATTGTTACCATTTAAAAAAAAGTTTATTTGTACTTTCAACTTTCCTTTTTCCATTTCACCCTTTTGTTTCCCATGATCACCTAAGAGGTAATGGTGATCTGACGTCTTCTCTGCTCCAAGACGTTGTCGAGTCCCCTCTGTTCCCCCTCCTGGTAACTAATGAGGTCAAAGCCCCGCCCCCATGTAAAATTAGGATCAGCTCAGCAGCGAAAACTCGGAATTATGAACTGAATCTGAAAACAGAGAACTGAAAGCAAAGAATGAAAAACAAAAAAAAAGTTGAAAGTACAAATAAACATTCCATTTTTAATGGTTTTTTTTTGTAATTGTAGTTTTTAGTTTTTTATTTTTCAAGTTTCAAATTGACATTTTTTATTTCAAATTTTCAATACTTTTTTCAATATTATTTTTTCAAATGGTCAATTTTATTTTTTTCTAATTTTCAATAATTCCTTCCAGTTTTCATTATGTATTTCTTAAATCTAAAACTGCTTTAGAATTTTCAATTTTTGTTTTTTCAAATTTTCAATATTGTTTTTCAATATTTTTTCTTCAAATGGTCAATTTTATTTTTTCAATTTTGTAATAATTCCTTCAAGTTTTCATTATGTACTTTCGATTTTAAAACTGCTTTAAATTTTTCAATTTTCACTGAATATTCACCACAAACAATCACATTTTTCTTAAACAAATAGCTGAATCCTGCCAGTCGTGTCTTGTATGTTGGTTAGTTAAAGACTAAACATTTTTTTTGTGTATTTTGCCTTTCTACCTATCTAGACGTTTTATTGAGTACTCAATGAATAAGATAGTTGCTGGATAAATAATGTGGAGATTTTATCTTTTGTTTGAAGAAAAAGACATTTGTTGAATGGATTTAATTATTGTTGAACCTGTTAGAGTTGTGATTAAATTTATGAGATAAATACATTGTACTCACCTTTTACACTTCCAGTTAAAGTTTGGGGAAAAATAAATATTGTGCTTTCCTTTCTGATTTTTATAATCAACCTGAAGTAGTTTAAGCTCAAACCTGTGAAGAACTTTAAATGTGTCCTGGGGAATAGTTGTGGTTTGATAGTGAGTATTAATTCTCACTACTGTGTAGTATAAATCTGAGGGGAGGCTGGCATTAGGAGTCTGACTGCTGTTAAACAACTCCAAAAATACGAATAAAATTTGAGGATCTTTTTTATTATTGTCTTGAATTGTATCACTCAAATTGCGCCGCAGGACCTCAGATCGCGTCTAAAGCCTTGACGTATGGGGGTTCACAAATCATATTTGGTGTGAACCACCAGGCAAAAAGAAAAAAAAGTAAATAATCATCTCCCATCCCATCTTTCGACTCCCTACTTTTGAGCACGACCCATCACGAGTGCCACATATCCTGTTAGGTTTTATAGAGCAGAATACTTATTTCATTTCTGTGTTCATCATAACATTTTCTAGCCCTGTTTTCCACAGAGCAAATAACGTCTCTCTGGTTCTTGTAGAAAAACATGACAAGTCATTTGAACCTGCTTTTATTAAGTCACTTTATTCGTGTCTTTTTGAGGCACACAGACCCATTAGGTTTTTTTTTTACTTTTTGAAAAGTAGATTCCTTTTTTTGCATTTTTTGAACTAAAATGGCTAAAGGTAAGGGTTGGTCCTCCATTTCCCCCCTTTCTACCATTTTATTAAAAAAAAGCAAATTTTTTTAGAAATCCTTCTCCTTCAGAATCTACTGGAATTTTTGTGGTAACGGTTGAAAAATTACAGTATGTTAAAGATTTTGTGTTTAAGCATCACCAGTGATACCCCAGGTGTTAAAGGGTTAATTTAGGGCCATCTTTAAAAAAAACGGTAACAGAATCTGACACTGACTGTACACAAAGTTTGGATCATCTACTCCACTCTTTACAATTACCACATTTAGAATTATATTTTCTTGCCTAACTGAGGGTCATATTCTTTGTCTGTGATGTTAGGTGGTTGATGAGGTTAGGGTTCTGATTAGGACACATTAATATGATGGACTCAATATACAGGAAATCATGCTTTAGGCAGGGCATGAGGTCATACAATCAATGAAAGAAACCAAATCCTTTTTACCTTACAGCAGGGGAGTCAAACTCAACCGCACAAGGGGCCAAAATCCAAAACACCTTAGGTCAGGGGCCGAACAGGATAAACATTTGTTGAACACTCTAAAATGAAACTTTTATAACTTTAAAACTGTAACTTTTTAACATAATTATGAACTAGATATATAGTATTACCTGTGATAATGCTAGTGTAAAATGCTGTAAGCTAAATTTGGCCGCTGAAGACAATTTTTATGTTAGATGCTGAAATTGATAGTTTTAGTGCTGAAGCTGATAGTTGAAAATGCTGGAGCTGATAGCTGAAAAACACTAAAGCTGATAGCTAAAAACGCTGAAGCTGATAGCTGAAAACTCTGAAGCTGATAGCTAAAAACTCTGAAGCTGATAGCTGAAAACTCTGAAGCTGATAGCTAAAAACTCTGAAGCTGATGGCTGAAAACGCTGAAGCTAATAGCTGAAAATGCTGAAGCTAATAGCTGAAAATGCTGAAGCTAATAGCTAAAACGCTGAAGCTGATAGCTGAAAACACTGAAGCTAATAGCTGAAAACACTGAAGCTGATAGCTGAAAATGCTGAAGTTAATAGCTGAAAACGCTGAAGCTAATACCTGAAAACACTGAAGCTGATAGCTGAAAACTCTGAAGCTGATAGCTGAAAACTCTGAAGCTAATTGCTGAAAACACTGAAGCTGATAGCGGAAAATGGTGAAGCTGATAGCTGAAAACTCTGAAGCTAATAGCTAAAAACACTGAAGCTGATAGCTAAAATCTCTGAAGCTGATAGCTGAAAACAATGAAGCTGATAGCTGAAAACTCTGATGCTAATAGCTAAAAACACTGAAGCTGATAGCTGAAAATGCTGAAGCTAATAGCTGAAAACACTGAAGCTGATAGCTGAAAACTCTGAAGCTGATAGCTGAAAATGCTGAAGCTAATAGCTAAAAACACTGAAACTGATAGCTGAAAACGCTGAAGCTAAAAGCTGAAAACACTGAAGCTGATGGCTAAAAACTCTGAAACTGATAGCTGAAAATGCTGAAGCTAATAGCTAAAAACTCTGAAGCTGATAGCTAAAAACGCTGAAGCTAAAAGCTGAAAACGCTGAAGCTGATAGCTGAAAACGCTGAAGCTAATAGCTGAACTGACAGCCAACTAAAATAATAGCTAAATGGCAAATTAGCTTAAAAAAATGAAAAAAGTAGGTCAGCAAAAGCAGCTAACGTATAGCTGAAAAAATTGCTAAAATTCAAAATATCCTAAAAAAAAACCTGCAAAGAGCCTTAATTAGCCAACTCCAAAACAGCCTAAAAAACTTAAAAAGAAAAGCCTAAATTATCCAAAACAGTTAGCCTGTATCTAAAATTTAGGTAAACTCTGAAATAGCCTAAATAAATCTTAGTAAATGTTAAAATCGTCCTAAAAGCTTGCAGAATACACATTTTTAAACTTTAAAAACTGAACTTCTTAACATAACATTCACATTTTTAAATTCTTATGTTTATCTTCATTTTGTGTTTGAAACAAAAAACAATAAAAACATAAAAAAAATAATTATGAATATTAAAAAGGCAGGAATATTATTCCAGAATAAATCAACTTAAACCTGAAATAATTTTACATATTTTAATTAGGTTTGACGACCCCTCATTTAACTTTCAGAACATTAGAGTTAGCCTTCAAAGCAGAAGTCACTAACTTGAGAAGACAGGAGAGAGAAGACATTTTAGTCGCATGGGACCTAAAGATTAACCCAGGTTGTCATGACTGCGGCTGGAGAGAGGAGATGTCATTTATGCTGTGGATCATGAGAACCACAGGAGCTTTCTCTGTGTTCCTTTGTTCTCTTCAAGTTTGACCAGGCAAACTAAATACAGCATTCAATTAGACGATCTATGATGGCATTTTCAGGCTCAAATCAATGCTGCTTTTTCTTATTTCATGGTATCTTGCTGTGATTCGATTATTACATTGAATTATGAAGAGAGTCTGGAACAATGATGACAGGCTTTGATAACTCGGTGAACAAAACTGGTTGGAATATTTTGATTTCAGGGTGACTCATCCTGTATGGCCCTAAATTGTTAGTCATATGTAGGGGTTTAACGATTAGGTTTAATTATTTGATTGTCCAATATCAATGTAATTGATTTAATCCATTTTGAAACCATTTTTCAATGCTTGATTTAATTCTGTCTCAGACAAATCGATCTGGCTGAATGGTAGAAAATGATTCATCGATGAATCATGACACACCTAGTCGTTGACGGTCCAGGTGCTGAAGGTTTTTGGGTTGTCCGAGCCCGTGGATGGTCATAAAGAGGACCAGCTCAATATTTAGATCATAAAAAGAAATGTCCTACTGTTGTGCCTGTGGTAAGTGTATCGTGAAGTATTTGTGAGGATGATGTAAGTTACACACACCTATACCAGTAGCTGTATTTTCATTGACAATGAAATTGCGCAAATTGGATTAGCAAAAATAAATTAACCTTGTGTATGAACCTTTTCAATCAACAGGCTCACTCAGTGGTCTACAAATGTACACATTTTTCATTGATTTAATTTAATTTTGTCACAAACGGGCAGATGACTGAATCCAAGTGCAGCAGGTTTATTTTGACACGGACAGGAGAGCAGGAGTAAAACAGCTAAAAGTCGACAAAGCTAAATCAATTGAATTCAATTCATTTTTATTTATATAACCCAATATCACGATGCAATTGTCTCAGTGGGCTGGCCGGTAACTGTACAAACACATAAAGTCAGTCATAAAATATAAAACAGTAGCTGGTTGCTAGACTAAACTAACTAAGTTAAATCAGGGTCAGGCAGGCAGAGGTCAAACACGAGCATGAGGGCATCAGAGAACAACAAGAGTGGTCATGGTCCAGGCGAGGGTCGGGGCAGGCGGCAAACGATCAGAGTCGAAGACGAGGTAGGGTCTGATGAACCAGGAGATCAGGTCGGATGCAGGCAGAGTGGCATAAACAAGACTGCGTGAGACTGACTAAATACTGCTGGGAACGACTGCAGATAGAAAACGGCTATGGGCAGCAGGGGCTGATGGGAAGTTTAGTGTGGAGACTCAAAAAGTGCTAGTACTCAGGTGATGGATCCTGCTGATGGCCAGAGGGGGAGATGGGATCAATTCAGGACAAATTATAACACTTAGTGCGGGTCAGCTGGACGCCCCATACACGTTTGCCCACTTTATGCCCACAGACAGCCTGTATTCACCCTAAGGGCAGTTGGGACTATAACGTCTAAATTATTGACATGAACAGATTTCCGTCCCATCCAGCCCACCATCCACAATGTTAAAACTCTTTTCAATAATCATTTGCTTCATAAATGTAAAATACTTCGTTTACCTGATTTTTGCAACATTTTCTAAATTTCAGCATTTGTAGACTATGTTTTTGATTGTTTAGTTATTTATTTATATTTCATGCTGTGAATAGAACACTGGAGGTCCATGCAATAAGCTGACTTTGCTGCAATCAATAGGTCATCTCAAGCTAACAGCCCAATAATTGAACCATCATGTTACCCAGAAAAAACATCCATCAATGGCAACTTTGTGTGTAATCCGTCTTGATGTATACAGTCAAAGATGTCTGCCTACAGACTTACTCATTTAAAAGGCTGCTGGGGAAAATGACCTGAATGTTTCCTGGGTGCAATCGTTTCTACTTAAATGCTTTGTACTGTCAGTTCCTTATATATTCAATTGGATTTTGTTTTTGTGTTTTAATATTTAACTTTACTTCTTTACAGAAACATGACTTGAAAAATAAGCAGTATGATTTTTTATTGACCTGAAATATCTCAAAAATGAGGGAACAAAAAGTAAAAGGCTGCTTTTTTTCTAAAGTTCCAGTCCTGAGAGATCTTTTATGTTACAGAAAATCTAAAGTTTTAACTCTGACACATTTTTTATTATGAACTACACATGATAAGTAGAAAAAAAGATGCTTTTGTGATAACAAAGCTTATGTAGCTCTGACAGTGCTGCATTCAAAATAAAGTAGACAATTATTACAAACACTGATAAATATTCCATTCTAAAAAAAATGGAGTTTAACACTAAATCTACCCAGGGTTGGGCACTGAAATTTAGTTCGAAGTAGGAACCGATACCGTAACCGAAGAAGCTGCTGCAATCGGTTCCTCATTTCGTGGCTTAGTGTCACTGAAGATCTATTTGTCTTTTTGTCTTAGGACATGTCAATCACTTCTACTATGTTCAGTATGTTGAAGTTCGAGTCAATCCTTCCGCTTTTCCTGCAATAGTGGGCGGGGTCATATAAGAAATGTGACGGGGTGAACACGGGCACGCGAAACACTCAAATGCTCAAAATGGGGGACAGCCTTCAAACAGTCACAGAGACACAGAAACACAGCAGAAGCGGCTGTCATCCAGACACAGCCCCCAATTAAGAAAAAAGCCCCGGTAACCCCTCAGATACCGCGGCCCCTCAGCCATGGTATCTAGCTCAGGATCACATGTTTGACAGGTAGCGAGCAGCGAATTCGCCAAGCGGTGAAAGAGGGGCGGGCCACCGGTTTGCACCTCGGAGCTTTGAATTAATGGGAACAGCCAGCATGTCTAAAAACGACGACACCCAAAACGTAAACTTTTGACGCAGAGGTCATAACCATGAATATGTGACGACTTGGGAAAGAAAATGTGTCGATTTGGGGAGATGTAGGCATTATTTATTTATTTATTTATTTTTTACTGAAGGCACCAATTGGGAACTGAAACCGATTAAAACCCAATCGGTGCCCAACCCTAAACCTACCAGCATGTTTATAAAAGAAGTGTCACGTGACATGTCTTTAGTGTTTGATCTACTTGAAATGGCAAACTTGACACTGTTCATCGGTGCTGCTTCTGTGCCTATAGCACAAAAGAAACTCAAGTATTGTGGTACAATAAGTCAGAGAGAGTATCACCCTACATGTTGAATTCCTTCTAAAGCTCAAAGAACCACTATCTTATTCTTTGAAAGGATTTTTCACCTGATTAACATATTTCTTGGGTTGACATTTCTTTCGATTACTTGTTTTATCTGCCTAACCAACATTGACAGCTGTGAGGTACGTCTAAAAATATGCAGGTTTCTTTGCCTCCGTTTCATTGCCAATTTCTGTCCAGTGTCATTGACTCAGAGATGACACGGTGCTTGCAGGGGGCTTCGCTCTGACTCAGAGCGCCCCATGCCATGCCACTGAAACATATAGTTAATGTGAGTTGAGTGGAGGGAGGACAAATCTGACTGGAAACCCTGCCAACAGACACAGCAGTCTTTCCTCATAGAGTGTGCCAATTCTCCACTGAGACCTGAAGCAATACATTTTCTAACTGAAATTCATTTTCATCAGTTCTCCGTGCTCCAATCTGCCCATTTGTTACACAATACCTCTAGGTTAGAGCCAGCTTGTTGATTAGCTGGACATCCTTCTTGTGATGGTTTGGACAAATTCATTTATGTCTCTGCAAACCCCCAATTCAATGAATTCTTGCGCCTATAGGGTTTTTTTTATGCCACTCAAACATTCAAAAGACTTTAGAACTGGATTTAAAGCCTAATGAGATTCACATGCCAGCATGCCACACAACACATTTATTGCTGGCATTCTATCTATTTACAATGAGGTGGTGGTCACAGAAATCTATTGAGTATCTGCACAGATCATGTACAGTTTTTCTATCATGTAATATAATTTTAAGTCACATTATTGGATTCTGACTTAGTTGAGGGACAGTTCTTTTAGAATGAACTCTGACATTTGGTAAGAATAATGGCTTTGTTTTTGTTTGTAGGTTTTGCTTTTTTGCAAACCGTTTTTCTGAATAACATTTAAAGTCAAAGGAATATCTGACCTTAACTTATAGGAATTACAATTTTACCTGGAATTTTTTTTCCAAATCCCTTTACATGAAGGAATTTTTGGGGGGAAGAACAAAGCCCAAGATGTGTGAAGAAATGTTGGATTTGGATTGGTGCAACATTTGTAAGGAACATGCATTTGTGGTATGAGCAGAGTTTGATGTGTAAAACAAAACAAAAAAAGACACTTCTCTGCAACTACTACACTGGTAACAATGCTGTTTCTAATGAATTTGAACTTGAGGGACTCACAGGTTCTGCTAATGACATCCCTGTAGGATCATATACGTATATCTCCCACAGATTGGCAGTCAAGTTTGGTGAGAAGATTGAATAGAGCCTATAGTTGGCCACATCACACTCCAAAACAGACTGCACTCTGAAACTTTTATATTACAGACTAAGAGCCTTGGTTTCAATCCCCTCCAACATCATACCAATTAGCACTAATAATAAAAGGCTTTCAAATGGTAAAAGATCAATTGCTAAAAGCCAAAGTAAAAAAATCAGCAAATCTACCCAAAAAAAAAGTTTTTTTTTATATTTTGTTTTATGGTAATTTACAAATTCACACACTTTTATTTAATGTACAGGCGACAAATAGCAATTACTGTGATAGTTGTTCAGTTAAAGTTTTATCTCTAAAACAATTAAGCCACAAGCCCAGTAAACGAATGGATCCCACCTGGTCATTAAGTGACTCCTCACAGCCAGATTATCTCGGAGATAGATAGATAGATAGATAGATAGATAGATAGATAGATAGATAGATAGATAGATAGATAGATAGATAGATAGATAGATAGATAGATAGATAGATAGATACGTTTTAACAATTTGATAGTGGAAGGAACAAGGAGCCTATAGCAAAGCTGGTTAGGTCGTTATTTCAGACAAATCATGCATTTTGTGGAACAAGTACCAATTTGGCATGGATGTGCCTTAGGATACCTTAGGAAAGCACGTTAGTCATCAGAAAAATATACAATGGCAGCAATTTGTAAAGATGGCAACCATACGCTTAATTGTTACAACAATATTCCAGGTATGTTTGCCCCAGTGCTTTTCATGCACAAAGTCTTTTAACTTGAGGGGAACTATTTTATGTATCTTACACATAAATTACATACATTTTAAAATATTTTTTGGAGGTTAAGGTGCTTTTCTGGAAGTCTGGATCCTAAGGTACGTTTATGCCAAATTTGGTGCTTGTACCAAAAAATACATGATTATTTAGATAACCGGCTGCACTATAAATACTGTTGATTGTGTCTTTTTCTCTTACAAAGCTGGAAAATAAAAACATTTCTTCACTCTCCCTCCCTAATACCTGGAACATCTTATAGAAAGACTGGAAACTGACAGATCTGCCCCCTTTAAATGCTTTAAAAATACCTCTGAAGGACTTAGAACTGCTTCATTCATGTTCATAAACATAGACATTTTATTATAATGTAATTGTATTGCAATCTTTTTTATGTTCTGTTGTTTTGGAATTAGGGCTGCCACAATAAGTTGATTAGTCGACGACTAATCGGCTATCGAAATAGTCAATGACTAATTTAATAGTTTTATCTCAAAACTACAGTGCATGCTATCTAATGACTCACTGACACCAAAATTCAATCATTTGTGGAAAATAGTTAATTTGTTTTAGATACCAACCTCATTTAATGTAATATTTTTTTAAATTACAATTAAAAAAAAAAAAAAAATTCTCAGTCGTGTTTTAATTGTGATTATTACATTTTTAACAAAAATCCCACAACCTAAATGTCTTCAAAAGCCATTTTTCTTGTTGATCTGAAAATATTATCTGGGGGGGGGCGGCTGGCTTTTGGAGCTGAGCTGAGCTGCTCTGTCCCGGAAAATAGATGATATTAGAATTTCTATATGAACATTAACACTATGGTGTCACAGTGGCAAACTGTAAAAGCAATATTTACATTTGTCCTCTAGAAACTCAGCAGGATGAAATGTGTGCCTGAACTGAGACAAATGACACAATTGTGGCGTGCTGAGTCATGATAACTGTAAAAAATATCCCAGTGGAAAAAGACAAACACAAGCTGTGGGAATTGATCTCATCTGTGGAAAATAGTGTGGTGCACCTGTGGTTTTAAGGTCATCGAGAGGTTAAATATTGATTGTGCTCAGTGCGTTGCGTGTTGAAAGGAGAAACAAGTAAAGCAGAAGAAAGACGATAACGGATGCCCCATCATTATCTGAGCACTCAACTCTTATGCAGTGGCTTTGGATTTCCAGTAACATCCAATCGGAACATGGCAGAGAACTGGGACATTTTACACCGAGTCTCTACTGACAGCAGAGGAATTTTCCAAGTCAGCATAGGTATTCATTAAATGGATATTAATCCACAGACGTGATAATCTTCATGATTTTGGATAGGAAAGCACAAAAGAAGCAAAACCAAAGAGAAATTGTCAGGGCATTCATTATTCAGCCTCATTTTCCCCCAATCATCAAGCCTCTAATTAATTCCCTTGTGCACTCGCATATCTTAGAGCAAGCAATTGTCAGCGGGGCAATGCCTTTCACTTCACCTTCTTTTCTCTCTCATTGTCCTGTTTTTTGTCTCCTGGGGCGCTATGAGAACCTTCATTTTTTTTTATTTCTCCCCTTTTAGAACAATCACATATTTACTTTTTCTTTTGCATGTTATTGGATATCACTTACCACTGCTCAATAGTCTTCATATGTGTCGGCTGAGAAAATTCTGCACAAATACTGTTCAAGAGCTAGTGCATGCTTTTATTTTCATCTAAAAGTTACAATAACACAGCCTTATGTTTCCCATATTACCACTTTTTCTTTCAAATATCGAAAACAATCTACTGTCTAATTATTTTTTACAAAAGCTTTCACTCCTTTATGCGAGTGGCACTGTGCAGCTTTTTGTCCTATTTACCTAGTTCCACAAATTGAGATGATGTCCTACATTTTAGGTGACTCCATTTTCCAGCATTGCAGGAAAGACTCCAAAGCCTCTGCAGTGAACACACACTGGCGGAGCGGAGCCAGGAGGGAACAAAGAGGATCTGCAGTCTTACAAGCCTAAACAACATTTTTTTACAAAGAACAATTGAACATCTGGTTGTTACCAATGACTCCATAAAAGAACTAGTGACTCCTCCCTCGTCGCGTTCCAAATAGAAAGTATTAGAAGCCAAAATCCCAGCTATACTCAGTCATTCTATGTCAGAATAACCATTCTTACTCTGATCATATTTTTACATGTTCTTGTTGATCATAGTTTTTTTCACAATATTTTTTCTTTATTGCAAGTTATTTAAGTTGTAAACTGACTAATGAGATGACTTGATGACTTGTGGCACCAGCTTGTCCCCAAGACGAAGCTTCAAAACGTTTCATTAACGGATTCTCCCAAGCCTGTTTTCAGTGGTAGGGGTGTGCACTTCCAACAAGCTCTCTTCTGAACTGGTTGTCATAGAGACATCAACTCAGACAGGTTTGAACCAATCACTGCTTACTGACATGATCTGGCCCCAACATGGCAGCGTCCATATCACAGAACAATGGTGACTGAATGACATCATTTGGTTGGAGCCCGAAGTCATCTAATTTCTATGGGTGACATCACACCCACTCAGTCCAGTTCTCTAATGGTGCATTCACACCGAACACGACCGGCGCGTCAAATGTGTGTCTGCCGCTTTTCTTTTGATGTCTTTCACATTTACTGCGCAACGCCTTGACGCCCCTGCCGCGCCTGCCGTGGAGCAACCACAGAAGTTCTGGAATTCATTTGTTGCCACAACATGATGTTGGGTAACTTGGGTTTATCTGATCATAGGCTCCGGCAAGTCTCTGTGTTTGTTTTCACCAGGTCTTTCAGAGTCTCTCTTGGTTCTGTGTGCTTCACTCGTGCAGCGAGAGCTTCAGACCGTTACTTCTGTCTGTCTGTAGTCCAGTTTGAGCACTAGCCCAAGAGGGGGGAAATAAAAATATAACTGGGGGACCTTTTTATTATTGTCTTGATGAAAATAAGAAAAACATCATAAGCCCATGAAGCTAGAGCGGTCCCGTGTGCGGCAACGACCCTCTCCGAGCTGCTGGGCAGCTAACTTCCGGCGGTCAAGCAGAGCATCCTCCGCTGCCCAGGGACCTGCAGCCTGTATGGTAGACCTCGCTGGATCTGCTGGGCAGCAGTGCTCATCATCAGCTCTGCAGGAGTCAGTGGCGACAACTATCAACTCTGCCGTAACCTGGGGAGCAGAGCTCACTAGCTCGCTAAGCTATCCACCGGGCGGCTGGCTATCGTAGCCGTCCATCCAGCTCAATGAGCTCCATGATGAGCTGGCAATCTATCCAGGGTGTATCCCGCCTTCGCCCAACACTAACTGGGACAGTTTCCAGGAACCTAGCGGCCCCCGTGGGTTGAAAAATTGGATGGAAGTTCATGATGAAAAAACTTGCATCGAGCCGCCACCTTTAATGTTTATTTCTATTGTTTTATCTAGTCACTGAAAATGTCACATGCCCAAAGCTGAGTTTCTGTTTGTTTGTCGTGCTGCTTCAGATTCATGCACTAAAGGAAATAAGATGTTTTAAATAAATTAGAGCTGTCAGGCGATTAAAATTTTTAATCACGATTAATCGCATTGTCCATAGTTAACTCGCGATTAATCGCAAATTGATATGTGGCCTTATTTTTAAGAAAAAAAATGTGTACTTCACGGAATTTAGCAGTTCTACATTAATTATGAAAACAAGAATGGCAAAACTAATAGTTTTCATCAGAACTACTCTATTTTGTAACATTGTATTGAGATAAACTTTCTTAACAATAAAAGGCTGTAACATAAAATGTCTAACAAAAGCCCAAGTGCAAGTGAAGGGCATTTTAAATTCAAAACTTCAATCAACGTTCAGTAAAATAAAATAAAAAAACATCAAAAATAAAATTTCCATAACACTTTCATGTTCATTTTTTGTCAGGACCAAATCTTTTCTTAATCTTCTGAATTGCAGTAATGAATGAAATAGAGATTTATCATTTCCAACTTACTTTTGTTTTTTAAGACATTAAAGACTGAGAAAAGCGGGATACTCTGTGGATAGTTTGACAGTCTGTTACTGCCGCCGCGTTCTCTGGCTGCAGCTCGATGCAGCGACGTGTCCAGCGGAGCTCACGCCATGAATATGCCGGCAGACAGACCGTTATGCTGGGGCTGGATCACGCTTAAACCTCCAGAACATTTAAAACGTCCCCCGGTGCGCTTGCTGCTCGGAACGTCTGCAGCTCTCGGGACGCGGCGCCGGACGCGAGCCGGTACCACCAGACGTGGTACTGGACGCAAACCGGAGCCGGGTTAGGGTGCAGGAGTCTCCAGGTCCTGGCGCCAGGCGGGTTCTAGCAGCTCGGTGGTTGGAGACCCGCCCGTGATCTAGTGAGAGCAGCAGGTGAGTTAGAGGGCGGGACGCCTGCGCGCACGGTATGGAAAGGCAAGTATGAGAAAATCCGCGATTAATGCGTCAAAAGAATTGTCGGCATCAAGCACACGTCAGATTAACGCATTTTTAATGCAACAGATCTGACAGCCCTAGTCTAAATACATAAACAACAAATATGTTAATATAATATGTGGATAAATGAGTGTTAATTTCAATACTTCCTTTAAATTTAAAAAGAAAAATAACTTTTTGACTTTGCTTTTAGTATAAAGAATGCTGGATACACAACAATAAAGGGACAGACAGGCCTATGACTGATCAATTTGTGTGTCTCAACCCAATGACGTGTCCTCCAGCTGTTTGTCCTCAGCCCCAAAGAAAGTTAGCAAAGTTTTATGCATGGTGACTTTTAAATGTAAGTCTTCACAATGTTCTGCCTTTGAAAGGAGAAAGTATTCCAGGCAGGTGACTTTATTCAATGAAGAAAATCACTTGCAGCCAGGGAGGCTATTTATCACGACAAGGGAATTAACTTCAAAGCAGTTTAAAAATGTCCATGTAGAGCGAAGGCTTGAGGATGATTTCTGGGTGAAAAATGCTTCACTACAGAAATGTGCTGACACTATTTGTCACATTCTTCATGAATGTGTATATAACAGGGCGGCTGTGTTCAAGCAGATGATAAAGTCTGTTTGTGTTGTTGCTTTGGGCCATTGGAGGCTGTGCAACTGTGAAATGTATTCCAGTTACAAAGTGGATTACTAATGAGACACCTCCAAGTCTTGAGGTCCTGTGTGGTGATCAAAAGCAACCTTTCCGTTAAACCTTTGTTGTTCATCTTTCGGCATATCACCGTAAGGTAAAAGCAAAGGCAAAGCAGCTTTAAACCAGATGCCCTTCCTAACACGACCCTATATTTTATCCAGACTGGGGACTGGCACAGGGAGTCTGCGTCTACCTGTGGCTACATTGGTGGGTCTCACCTATGGACCACACTGGATCCAGTTCATTGAGCTCCCTGGGAATCAAAACCTGGATTCCCTTGTTCCAGTCCTGCATTTTACCAACTTAGCTATCCAGCCTTCTCTTTAAATCTTTGAAAATACAATGAAATATATGTTAATTTTCTAAATGTGCTTATTCCTGTTCAGGGTCACAGAGATTTTGGAGTCTATCCAGCTGCTGAAGGGCAAAGGCGGAGTACATTCCAAACAGTTTGTCAATCTATTGCAGGGCAGCACAAAGTCAGATAACCGCACACACTCACATGGATACATAAGGAACAATTTAGAGTCATCAATAAACCTATGAAGCATATTTATAAATGTGGAGAAAGCTTCTTCCTGTGTCCCCTTGCCTAGTCTGGTAAAGCAGAGGTTTGTGCATTTGCGCTGTTTCAGTTATGTGCTGTAAATAAAGTAATTGAAAAAAATGAATCATGACTAAGGCTTAAAAAAATGAAGCCCTTTTTTACAAAGTCTCTGGTTTAGCCCCTTGAAGAATATACCTTTCTCAAACATTTTGAAGAAAGTCAATCAAATGTGCATATCCTCAATCTTACAAAAATCAATCAGTGTCTCTTATGCAAGATGTTGTCAAGCTGTTCAATATTCCATTTCTAGAAAGATCTATGAAAGACACATTGACACAGAACCATCCATCTCATGGTCTTCATGGGTATTTGTGAACCTGCTCTAAGAGATTCCTTTAGTCCCAATGGTTTACTTCTCAAACTTTCGACAAAGCATAATGTTAAGCACATCTAACTTCTCCCGAATTTGCAAGCACTTGCAAATCTGAACCAGATTTACCCCAGTCAGCGAAAACAGCCTAATTTGAACACACTTAATAAATTGCACATTTGGGTTTATATATCAAGGGAGGACGCGTTAATTTGACTGATAATTGAAACATATATAACTGAAATAAAAAGCTAATTATAAATGATGTTCGTACACACTAGGCACTAATTGTTTTCAAAAACAAAATGTTGTTTCTCCAGGCTTTAATTTATGAGTAACAATTCTATTAAGTTTGATGATCCGGTTAGAAATTTGACCTTGCAAAACTCAGCAGAAATCCTGTTTTCTATCAACTGTTTACTGAAATGCTTTAGGAAACTACATGATATGTTAAACAGACAAAATACGAACAGTCTCCTAAATGGCTTAAAAATGCAGCATAATGTTGGGACTGCTCCTTGTGTAATAAAGAAATCTTCTTCCATGAAATCTATGTTTATATTTAGGTTTCACCATCTAAAGCACATGTGTCAAAGTCAAGGCCCGGGGGCCGGATTCGGCCCACCAGGTAATTACTTTCGGCCCTCAAAATAATTTTATTGCATTATTATTAATGGCTCCATGTTATCTTGTGCTCATTTGTAACCTGTATAATTTTGACAAAATATATTATTATGGAGAGCAAAATATTAAAAGTTATTTAAGGTTTAAATTGATTTATTCTGGAATAAAAAATGGCGTGTACTTGTATAGGTAAATGGCGTATACTTGTATAGCGCTTTCTACCCTCCTTCGAGGGCCCAAAGCGCTTCACAGTCACAGACCCATTCACCCATTCACACACACATTCACACACTGGTGGTGGCTCCGCTGCCAAACACTGGCGCCAACCTCCCACCAGAGGCAATTCGGGATTCAGTGTCTTGCCCAAGGACACTTCGACAGATGGGCGGGCAAGGCGGAGTCGAACCCGCTCACTACTGATCAAGAGTCGACCGCCCTACCACTGCACCACGGCCTTTTCATTATTCATAGTTATGTTAAAATGTTATGTTTTTAAAGTTTTAAAAATGTAGTTTTAGAGTGTTCAATAAATGTTTATCCTGTTCGGCCCGCGACCTAAGGGGTGTTTTGGATTGTGTCCCCTTGTGTGATTGAGTTTGACACCCTTGATCTAAATTTATGTGAAAATAAATCTGAATAAAGTGGGAGAAATTGTATTACTAAATTATATTTACTTTTTCTATTCGTTGTCATTTGATTCTTGGTGTTTATAAAAATTAGATAAGTTCATATCTCCATCTTTAGCTTTTCTGTCATTTTAATTTAGATTTTTATTTACTTTAAATCTAAAAAAGAACATTATCTGAGGAATGTTTCCAGTACCTTATTGAATCTGTGCCACAAAGGATTAAGGCAGTTCTGAAGGCTAAAGCAGGGGCCCAACCTAATAATGCCTGATTCACACTGCAAGTGGAAGCGGCGCGGAACAGAGGCCCCTTCATTTGGTACCCTTGTTAACTGATGGTGTAGCTCACACCATTTTTCGCAAAGCACCACGTTCCTCCGCGGCCGGCTCCCGCAGTGCAGCGATCCTTTTGGCGTCTTTACTATTTTTTGCACGAGCCATCTTCATCAATCCTGGCAGAAACTTACGCCAAGACACACGAGAAAATGTTCTAAATATAGCCAGATTTTCACAATAAAATGCTGTGATTGATAAATGCGATCACATTTTTGTATCTAAACAGACTGTAGAGATGAAAATACAGTATTCCCCACTTTATATTTGGGAGTTCGGGACCAGAGACCTCAGTGAATACACCAAATCCATGAATATGGAGAATCCGCAGTTTCCTTTTCACCCCCACCCTCCACAGCCGAAGAATGTCCGGTGCTGATCCATACTCATCAAAAACATTTCTGATCATGCTTTGTGAAAATTTATTAAAAAACATTGAAGTATTGCTCAACATAAAAAGTTTTTTTTTCTTTTTTTTATCCAGAAAAATAGGCAGCAAACGTTTCATGAGGACTGTCACTCTGTCTCCGTGCTTTAAAAAGTGCCTCCTTCTACCTTCATCAGTTGAGTGCAAAAGGGCATCTCTATCCAGAATTTGCTGATTATATCCATAATAAACACCTCTGGATGATAATTATCCTCTGTGATTATCAGGATATGTCTGTCACGGAAAAATATGCGTCTGTTGTAAACTGGAAGTGAAGCAGATTCTGCGCACACGCGGCTTCTCTGCGCTTCTGCGAGCGGTGTGAACATGGTGTAAAATGGCCGGTGACTGAACATGTTCATCTGACAAATAACAACAGCAGTTGTGAAATATTAAAAGGAAAAGGAAAGTCATCTGTTGGTCCTGCTGTTTCAGAAGTAAAAATATATTTTTTTATAATATTATCACACAAAAATATGAATGTAGAACATAAATTGTTGTTATGATAATGTAATATTCTGCTACAGCTTCAGGGTACTGTTAAGGGTAAAAGATTGTTGTTCTGCATAAGAGTGCTGAAACTAATCACCTGCAAATGCTGCAAGAGTTTGTTCCCCCTCAGGGTTGTTTCGTTACAGTCACTATCAGAAATAGAAGAATTGAATTTGCTTTCAATGCAGTCATTCAGCTGGAGCTATTTGTTCATGCAGCAGAAAAGTTTTTCTAAAGGTCATCATTTTCTGAATGTTTCCAATGTCCTGCTGTGGGTACCTCGGAGGGAAGTCTTGTGACATTTTTGCTGATAAGATACAAAGCTGAACGATTGGAAAGGCATCAATCACCTGTGTCAGCTTGAGATTTTAATGAAAGGCGGGAGATTTTCCTCTTTAAAAGATCACTCACTTGAAAGTGTGTTTCCACTGGAAGTCTGACAAATGAAAGACCTTTTCTGTCACATTGAAATAATGAAACTATATATATATATAACAATGTTGGTTTCAAGATGTTTCAATCTGTCCTAGCAGAGTTCTCCAAGATCCTGCATTCACACCGAACGCGATGTGTTGGTTTTGGACTTAACCCGGCAATCACCAACAAGTCATGGGCCAAAGCTGGGACCCTTGATTGGTTCACATGACACCTCTTTTTTGCCAAAGTTCTGATTTTTGAGTTCTTGACATGTCACGATGTCAGATTGCGTCTGACACTTGTCGCAGGATCTCTGATCGCATTTATGTGACTTAACATTGAGACCGGACACCCCTGATGCCCCAATCACGTGAATGCAGTTTAAGACTTGTTTTCTCAAACCAAAATTATTTAGTATTGAAAAACATATTGAGAAGATTGTTTGTCTTGCAAGATAGAAAATAGGACCAATTTTCTTTTTTCAATTTCTTTGGATTCTGTTTTTGCTGTGCTTAAACTGCTATATTCGTAGAAACAAGTCAATACCTAACAATATTTCTCTTTTTTTTCTTCTTCTCCACCAGCCTGAAGAACCAGATATGTGTCCAGTGAGCATGGGACGGTGACAATAAAAACAACAACTTCTGGATTGATGTCAGACAAGCTGTCAGCAGCTTGCCCTGCTTTTCTGCCTCTGCTCTTCTCAGCATCTTTTTGACCCCTTTTTTGCTCCATCATTCGACTTCATTGGTGTCGGCCACCCTGACAAACAGGGGGATAAAGAAATGTGTTCTGAACACTCCAGCATGACATCAGATCTCACCTTTGGTCAAAATCGACAGTTCTTCCACATTTCCATCACCCTTCCATGGTCGATCTGTGACATTACTCTACAGCTGTGATCTGTGTTTCCTCTCTTTTTATCTAGAAATAGTTTAAGAGCATTTAAAAGTGGATCTGATACACAGCTGCCTTTTTTGCAAATGCATGGATTCAATTATGTTTTACTTCACAGAAATGTTAGGTATAATATGCTTACATTTGATTTGAATCTGCGGTTTTGTTGTCCTATTCCTAAATGAAATGGTGCATATTTTTTGGGATTATGCCTAATCTTATTTCTTGATATAACAACAAAACTCTAGTTGTTTCTTAATTTTTGCATGGCACGCACTTGCATTTTTTTTAAATACATTTTGAACTGGACCTAAATGCCCTTTCTGCATAAAACAGATTAATAGCAATAATGACAGTGTTTGAACTCTTTCTTTGTTTAAAGCAAATGTCTAAAGTTAGCTCCACCCCCCCAAAAAAGTGAATTAACAATTTTAAAGTTTGTTGAACCTGCAAAAATAAATAGTTTGCTTGCATATTTACAGAAACAAAGCTGAAACATTCCTGATAAACAGACTCCAGAATTTGTGTTTTTATAACCTTCTCATTAATCCTTTCTGTGTTGAAGTCAGAGACGGTAACTTTACAGAGAATGGACCACAATTAAGTGAGAAGTTAAAAAAAAAATGTGTCACCACAATTTGTTTAGTCTTTGGTCAGTTTTGTGCATATCATTGACATTCTGGATCAAAACAGGAAATCTAAAAAAGTGTTATTAAACTTTAAGAATTTAGATTGGAATCTTAGGAATTCTTTACATTTTAGTTAACTGATGTACTACATATGTGTGGTGGGCAGGAAGAGGGACATAATGAAATTTGATAATTCTTGATAGACCCACTCTGATGGAAAATTGTGCTTTTTGAGGTTTTTAACATAATCTTATGATGACTGAGGATATATATTAAGAAAAATAGGCTTAAAATTGCATTTCTGAGTATTCATTTATTCAAATGGTTTAATACAAAGAGCAAACAATAACATTTCATTTGGAAAAAGTGCTTATTCGTGACAGAAAATACACTGGATGGGCCACCAGCTTCTTGCTCTGCTCTATAACATTAAGGGGAAGGTGGGGCAGGGCTCTTTCACACTAACAATCCCACCCACAACTAGTGCTGCCACAAACGATTATTTTAATAGTCGATTAATTTCCAATTATTTTTTCCGATTAGTTGACAAATCGGAACATGGGCAAACGGGATGTAAAGCACACATATTAGCCATCATTAGCTTTAAACTAACTAAAAACTAGATATATAGCATTAGCTGTGATAATGCTAGTGTGAATGCTGTAAGCTGAATTTGGCAGCTGAAGATGCTAGTGCTGATAGCTGAAGATGTTCAAATTGACAGCTAAAAACGGTGAAGTTGAGAGCTGAAAATGCTGAAACTGATAGCCAGAAAAAAATGAATAAATCTAAAATTAGCCAAAATAGCTAGCATGTAGCTGAAATATTAGCTAAACTCCAAAATAACCTAAAAAAACCTTTATAAATCCATACAATATAAAGTAACAACTAATCGACTATTAAATTAGTCAACTATTTTAATAGTCGATTAGTCGTCGATTAGACGGCCAGTCGTGGCAGTACTACCCACAACTAGGGTGGATTCAGACTGGACACATTTGGTCTGCTTAAAGTGAACCGAAGCTCGTTTCCCCCAAAGATCCCAGACCAGGAACCGCTCTTGAGATGTCTCGGTTTGTTTCCAATCCAACTGAGCTTCGGTCCGCTCTGAGATTTTTTAATCTCAATACAATCCGCTTCAAGACTGAAAAAACTGGACCTAAATGGCCGCCATAGCCGGCTGTAAAGTCATTAAGAGTTAAGTGATCGGTGAGTCGTGGACAAATATAAAACATTGATTGTCGTGTTAGCAAAAAGGAAGTAATTGGTCCAACTGGTTACTTGTTAGAGCGTTAATTTTGACACCACATAAACAATTACTCACTTTTTGTGCCTCGTTACGTGGCACGTGTGCGGGGAGCTACCGTGATGTCACGCTAAAAGTTCTATTGTAGTTCCTTAACAGAATTCTCTTAAAAACAATGTCATAACACCAGATCGATGAGACATAGCAACTCATTCAAATGTGGTCGGATGAATTCGAGCCCATTAAAACAACTTTTAATGTGACCCACATTGCTTCGCACTGTTTTCCCGACAATCTGTATGTCACAAACACTTATTAGCGCACCTCGTTACGTCCCCAGTAACCGTTCTGGAATATTCCTCTGCTGTACCAAAGCAGGAGTAAAAAGTGTTGAACCTTGCCTTCTTACAGATACTCAAAAATCAATCAGCCAATAAAAAGTTTGAATAAGTGAAAAATCCTGGCAAACCGCAGTACCTCCATCTTTCTCTTTTTGTTTTGACCCGCCTCCATAACTGTTGGTTGATGACTTTTGGTTACAATGGTTGGTCTGAAACAGAAATCTCCAGTAGACGCCAGTATGAATACAGACCAAATGAAATCTTTAGGACTCAATCCAGAAGAAATAAGTGGACTCCAATGCACTTTCCCAGCCTGTATACACCCTTAGAGGCAAACCTCTAATAAAACTACTGCCACTCTACAGAAGCCATGTCCTAGAAACAGGGTTTTTTTTTTTTTTTTTTTTTTTCCTGGATAAAAATGACATGATCACAATTAAAAGACTACTCAGAGTGCTTTTCCAATAGATCAACATACGATCAGAGTGGGTCTTTATATATAATTGTTTTGTAACACAAATAAAACTCCTGACAGACCGGCAGCAATAAAAGCACTCTTACCTAGACGTACAAGTAACTCCTGCTAAATTTTAAATCCATTTCCTATTGGACACCCACAACTGTAAAACAAAGTTCAGTTACTGTCAAAGCATTTGATATCCTCAGATTATCGTTAAGAAAGGCTTCGCAACCTGAACCAGCTGGATCAGTAAGGAAGCCGTGAGGCCAAAGACAAGAAGTACATACACCTGCATTTGTCAGCACTAAAGGAAACATATGGCCTGTTCTACCCTCAAGAGTCATTATTTATTCAGTTAATTCGCAAAGCACTTTATCAGTCATCCATCTGTCTCACAATGCACCTCACCCTCTGTGTTGAACATGACCCAACGGTACATGAGACTATCCCATACCAAATGAGAGGTTTCCCTCAGACCACAATCAATAATTCTACCCCCAACACTTCACATTCCAAACACAGAGGTGTTCTTGGCAATGGAGACAAGAGTCACTAATGTAACAGTTCAGGCCCCTGGATAGTGGAAGAAAACATTACAATGCAAGCAGACACACACAGAAAGGTTCAAAGTGATGTGCAAACTCTAAGATTCCAGTGAGGGGGAAGACTTGACCACTGTTTGACCACACTGATTTGAATGCAAAACCTTGAGGGTGGTCGTAGCTATAGAGATGGAGCTGATTATAAGGTCTGCAGTTCAATTGTTGGCCTTGTGAGTGTACTTGTTGATGTGTCCTGGGGCAAAGCGCTCACCATCGGGCTGCGTTGGTGAACGTGACCTGCAGTTCAAAAACTAGATCTGAATGCAGGCCTTTACAGTCTGAAATTATGGTGACTGACGCAGGCTCAGATCAGAAAAATAGATTGCTTTGGTGGAATTATACACAAAACTATAAAAACAGAATTCAAGTAAAGACATATTAAAATATAATCAGCGTAAATATTCTAGAAATATGGTACCAGATGTGTCCTCTTTCACCAACGTTACAGAAAGTCTTTATATTTGTGGGTTCTACATGTCAGTCTGATGCTACGAACACATTGGGCATGTGTGGCGCATTCAAAAATGCACAGACCATGGGTATTTGAATGGGCTGTTAGCATATAATGTACAAATTGGACCGTCACTATCTGATACTAGCACATGTATACACTGTTGAAAGAGGCTTGGTGCAAATCCTACACATTCTCACTCCCAACTCATCATATATGGATATACGGTTCGGCCCCCTCCGCATCACTTTTTGGCGTTTTGGGTGTCCCCAACTTGTCATTTTTTGACCTCCTGGCTGTTACTATTAAATCATGGGTCCCCAACCCTCAGGACGCGGTACTGGCATGGTTACAGGCCCGGAACCATTACCTGGTTAGGGACACGGTTTGTCACCCAGATGTTGGGGACCCCTGATTTAATAGGACCAGCCAGCACGACAAAAAACGACAAGTTGGGGACACTCAAAACCTTAAAAAGTGACATTTATTGGGCCCGAACCATAAATTCATATATGACGAGTTGAGAGTGAGAATGCAAATCTTGTGAATCTTGTTATTATTTATTAATAACAAGATTCACAAGAATTGTTATTAACATCTCCTTCATTATCAATTTTCAAATGGTTGGTGCTCCTGTGTCTTGAAAAGGACGCAACCCATACGTCACTAACAAAGTCGAGTCCCTGATTGATCAAAGTTCAACTTTTAACGCGTACTGTTGCTCTTTTATACATAGAGCCTGAAAATGTACTTAAAACATATATAGCAATGCACGAACACAAGATTTTTGAGCGCGAGAGCCTGAAACAGGAATATATATGCGTTTACATCGACTCTTCATTAAAAGTAATGGCTCGAACACACGTTTCTGAGCCCGGCGTGAACGTAGCATGACAGTTTAGGCTTAGACATATTTCCTTTCAGCGTGGTCCTTATCTCAGGGAGGTGTAAAACTGTCTTGTGAGAAAAAATCCTGCTGTAGAGTGAATTTCTGGAAAGGCTTTTAGAATGTGCTGGTAAAAAGATGTGAATTTTAACTGAATTGGTTCATGGTAGAATTTTGACATTGTGGGGTCCTTTAAAGGGTAACTGAGCTTTATTTATTAATAGAGACATTACCTAAAGCTTATGTAGCACTTTTCATTGTTTCATGTTAATGACTGGTTTAAACACCAGTAATGTATAAATGAGAAATACAGTATAAGCAAAGTTATAAATTATCAATATATTACTGTTGTGGGTTGGGCTAAGTTGTGACTGATAAATGTTTACAGTAGATGTGCTTTTATTCACTGTCATTTTATGTGGCGTCAACTGCAAACTTGTTTGATCACAATGTAGCTCTGGCCTGTGTCATGACAGCATCTCCCTCCGCAGAGACCTTTTTGTTTGTGACAGCTGGAATCACTTGAACATAGACTCAGTTGTTGTTAAACAGTTATGGACTGAAACCTGAACATACCATTGCTGGCTGATGTCAAAGCTGCCAGATGATGGTAAAGATTTAAAATAGCATTAATTTATAGAAATGTGTGTTTTTTTAATACTAATATCGCAATTTTAATGTGCAGGCATGATTTGTTATTGCAAGCAGAAAAAAAAAACCCTTGTATGAATTGCTTTGCCTATCTTGAGTGATAACATCTTTGCTCATGCTCTGCATTGATTAGCTGTTTCCTCTCATTGCACAATGTTCAGCTCTCATTCCTCCTCTTCCTTTGTGCTTGGGGTTCTTTGCTTTATTGTGTCAGAAAATAAAAGACACATGAAACAACAAAAATCTGGATGTTTCTTTTTATTTCTGTTATTTTGCTTCATCTTTATTGTCATGAGTTTGGCTTCAGATATTAGAGGACCTAAATAAAATAATTTACAATTAAAACAGCATCTTTGAGTATTTCTTAATTATAATTAGGAGCAGATGAAAACCAGATGCTAGAAAAGGCTCAAACTAAAGACGCAGAAACTGAAGGGTGCCAAAGTCTCCTCCCCTGGCCCACTCATGATTAGATGTGCAAGACATGATGAGCGTTAAACACTTGTGCTGTAGCGAATTACAATTCTGGCTCAAAACTCTACGGCTGGGTTGATCCAAAATTGCTATTTTTTATTTTTGCGCCTCTAATGTTAGCTTGAGGCTATAAGTTTGCGCATGAGCGGGTAAACAGAACTCTTTAGTTCTAATGAGCTACTGCCGCTGTCCAGAAAATGTCTTAAAACAAGACAAAATCTTTTTGATTTTGGCTAAAAACTTCATAATTAAAAGACCACTGGGAACAATTTTAAGATAGACAAAAATATGGTTCAGTGAGACTTGGATTGTATAGGAAGAAGCAGGCCCATACATTAATTAAATTATTTTTTTTTTATATTACACATGTCAGCAGAATCAACGTTGACTATAAAAATAGGGAATTTCAATCGTCATGGACAGAAGATTTTGGATTTGTTTGAAAAACAATGCTGTGCAACTCTGAAAATGTTGTGTGCCTAATATTAAGCTGCATTTTCAGACTAAGTATAGCAAAACTTTTAAAGGCAAAGCGGATAAGACAGAGTCAATCAAACATGCTGTCTCAAAGTATGCAAAATAGGCAAGTTCCCTGAAACATATTGTCATCTCTAAACATACTGCAACACAAGCAAGTTATTGCATTGCACATTGCATTGCAAATCATGGAAAACCGTTCACTGGTGGTGAATTAATTAAGGAAGCTTTTCTTAGTTGCACAGAGGCACTTTTCCCAGATAAAGACAACATGAATAAAAGACATCCATATATCAGCCAGAATTGTGCAGCAACATATTACTGAAATGTCTGAAAATGTCAGAGATCAGCAAACAGTTGGGATAAAAAACACAGAAGTGTTTAGCATTGCACTCAATGAGAGCTTTGACATCAATGATTTCCCATGTTAAGATTCAAACGTCAAGGAGGAACTTTGCTGTTTTAAACCAATGACTGACTCAACAAAAGACATTGCCCGGGCAGTCATTGAACACATTGTAGAGCGTGGCATTAACATGGAGAAAATACTTGCAGTGACCACAAAAGGTTCTCCTGCCATGGTGGGGGAGCAAAAAGGAGCTGTGAAACTGATAGAAGAAAATGTTGGTTATCCTATTATGAAGCTCCACTTAGTTATACATCAAGAAAACCCCTGCACCAAACAAACTAATTCAAACCTGTGATGTTATGGCCACGGTGGCAAAGATAATGAAATTCATTGTAAAGCACTGATGCACCAGCAGTTTCAGTCTCTGTTGGAGGAGCTGGACAGCACGTGCACAGATTTTTCACTACACTCAGTGGTGCGATGGTTGAGCTGCAGAAAAGTTCTGGAGCGATTCATCAGCTGCATTGATGCTGTCAAGGCTTTTCTAGCTGAAAAAGACCAAAAGTACCCAGAACTTGAGGACAAGGACTGGATTGTAAAATGTATTTTTCTTGCAGACATCACAGGAAACCTAAATGAGCTCAACCAAAAACTACAAGGAGCAGGACAAACAGTTCTAGACATGTTTGAGACATGGATGGCTTTTGTTGGTAAGCTGGCAGTTTTCTCACATGACATTTTTCGCTCCATTTTCCACTATTTCTCACATCTGAGAGAGTTGTCCCTCCACCAGAGCATCAACAGCTCTACAATATCCCCATACATGCAAGATCTGGAGAGTGAGTTCATAACATGATTTGTGGATTTCAAGAGATATATATGGACCTATGTACTCCTTCCTGACCAAGACTGACATCTTTGAGATGCATGATTTGGATGATGCTTTGATAGACTGGATGGGTATAGAAAATATAGAGATGCAGTTTGCAGAACTTAGAAAACAGTTGGAAGCCACACCAGTGCAAGATCACAGCACTGAAAGAATGATTGATTGGTTGGTTTGTTGGTTGGTTGGTTGGTTGATTGAGGTTGGTTGGTTGGTTGATAGGGGTTGGTTAGTTGGTCGGTTGGTTAATTGTGGTTAGTTGGTTGGTTAATTGGTGTTGGTTGGTTGATTGGGGCTGGTTTGTTGTTTGTTTGGTTGGGTGGGTGGTTGATTGGTGTTGATTGGAGTTTGTTGATTGGTTGATTGAGGTTGGTTGGTTGATTGGGGTAGGTTGGTTGGTTAGTTGATTGGTTAATTTTAGTTTGTTGATTGGTTGATTGGGGTTGGTTGGTTGATTGGTGTTGGTTGATTGGGGATGGTTTTTTGTTTGGTTGGTTGGTTTGGCGGGTGGTTGGTTGATTGGAGTTGGTTGATCGGTTGGTTGATTGATTGGGGTTGGTGGGTTGATTGGAGTGTGTTGATTGGTTGATTGGGGTAGGTTGGTTGATTGGGGTTGGTTGGTTGGTTGGTTGATTGGTTAATTTTAGTTTGTTGATTGGTTGATTGGAGTTGGTTGATCGGTTGGTTGATTGATTGGGGTTGGTGGGTTGATTGGAGTGTGTTGATTGGTTGATTGGAGTAGGTTGGTTGATTGGGGTTGGTTGATTGGGGATGGTTTGTTGTTTGGTTGGTTGGTTTGGCGGGTGGTTGGTTGATTGGAGTTGGTTGATCAGTTGGTTGATTGATTGGGGTTGGTGGGTTGATTGGAGTGTGTTGATTGGTTGATTGGGGTAGGTTGGTTGGTTGCATAGATTGTGGATAATACAGGTCAAAACACACAGAATTTTCAAACTCTGAAAGGAAATTCATTGATTAGAAAATAAAAAAGCAAACAACCAAAAACAAAGACACACATATGTCACATTTGATTCATTATAATTATTGCAATAAATAATAATTACAATGTGGGCCAAAGTCAACTAGAGTTAGATTGATTCCTCAAAAAGGAGTGGGAATAAGCACACTTATATAATCCCACCCCTACTTTACATCTGAGAAATTCAGCTGACTCAGTAACATTGCACTAGTGCTGCTGTCTGTCTTTGGGTCTACATATCTATGGGAGCAGGTGTTTTCACACATGAAGCATGCGCTCAGTCCCACCCACATGCAGTCGGTTAACAACTGACCACTCTGAAGCCTTCTTGTAACTCAAAGTAACAAACTACGAGACTCAGATTGCTGACCACAGCAATAAAATGCAGGGCCAGGGTTCACACTAAGGCCCAATCCGAATTCTTCCCTTCTCCTTAGCCCTAGCCCCTTCCCCTTCATTTAGCCCTCTAAATGGAGAGTTATGAAAAAATAGTGTCTCATATTTCGGATGTCACTTTCGTCAAAGATGTCACCAATAATCGCCATTCCGCTAGCTTTAGCGCAGTGGTTCCAGCGCTTGAATATACATAACAACATCGGTTTTAGAACATTAAAAATGTCATGCTACAACAAAAAATCATGACTTAAATTTAAATGTAAACTTCCGTGGATCAGACCCCACACACGTGAAGAAAAGCGCTTCTCAGCACAACGGGGTTTAGCCTTGCGGCGGCGGACTTTGTACCCCTCTGTTTGGAGGGTCAGATTTAAAAAATACATTTCCTGGACACACTTACACTCCCCCTTCAAATGGAGGGGAAGGGAGAAGGGAAGAATTCAGACTGGACCTAACCAACTTGCAAGCTTCCGTTCATTTGATGTTACCTCAGCCCACACTCACTTTTTTCATGTTAATGGTTGTGAAGCTCTTAGAAATGTTAATGGTGTTGTGTTCTGAAGTATCCAATCTTATTGCTGTGGGTATGACTTACCACCAATGCTGATTTTTTGTATAAAAAAAACAAAACAAAAAAAAACAACAAAGTTGCAATACCATTTCGACTTTGGCCTGTTTTCTTTGTGCAATATAGTCTAAAATAAGTTATTTGACATGCTCTTTGTGAATTAACTAAAATTTGATAAATATTTGAAATGTTTTTATATTTCTTTGTATTAGAATTCTCACTATAGTTGGTGATAGCACAGCTGTCAAGGAGAAACGTTGGCACTTCATGTCAAATGTTGCTGAACCCCGATGTCTGAAGAGTCAAAAGGATGTCAGCACTGGAGCTCAAGCTCTAATATTAAAGGGTTAATCGAATGTTGTGAGTAGAATCCTCCCTAAACCTGAAAAGCCATTTTAATGTTTAAAAAAGAAAAGAAAGTGGCAAGTCAAGAGTAACTTTTCTCCCTAAAAACTTTTTGATTTTTTTTTCTAAGCCTACAACAGCTCACTAATCACCACTGCAATGTCAGAACTGTTCTTGTCTGATCCACTCTCCCACTGCAGTTGCCTCTAATTTTACTTCTAACAGCTCATCTGAGCCAAAGAAACCACAGATCTCTTCAGTTATATCTTCTTTGTCTTTCAGCAGCTCCCTTCAGGGGTCACCACAGCAAATCATCCGCCTCCATCTATCTCTTTCCTCTGCATCCTCCTCTGCCCTCACACCAATAACCTTCATGGTCTTCTTCACTTCAAAATCTCCCACTTCTTTCTTTCTATTTGTTTTTTTTTTTCTTTTTGGAGGGATGGTTGTAATCATCACTGGATCACCTGGGATTTTTTGCTGCTCTCCAAAGACAAATCTAAATTTCTCAGCAATTGAAGAAATTAGAGATGGGTTACTTTTACAAATGTTTGCTCAAAATCCTCTAAAGGATCGAGACGTCTGTGATGTCTGAGTGAGACGACTCTACACTGCAAAAAAAGGTTGTCTAAAAATAAAAAAATAAACACTATTCCTGAGAAGAAAATCACTAGAAAGTTAGAAAACGACCCATCCATACAGCAAGAATTTTTACTTAAGAAGAAGACGTATGATAAGATATTTAAATCTAAAGAGGTGGTTCCACACAAGCAATCAAAAACCAAATGTTTTTTTTTCCCTAATAGCAAATCATTTTAATTTTTTGAATATTTATGTACTTATTACTTTTTATTTTGATTTCAGTGACAAACACTCATTATAAAACAAAATGTGAAGAAAATTAGAATACAGTCTACAAGTGGCTCACCAGCAATGATTTTTAAAACATAATTCTATATTTTTGTTTCTAAAATAATGCCAATGATTGTCAGTCTAACTTGTCTAAATGGATTGAACTTTAAAATGACATTTTTTAATTGATCTAAAATTACAGTTCAATTTCTATTTTTTTTAGACTTTTATCAAGTTTTTCTATTATTAAGAGTATGGAGCAAAATAATAATAATGTCCTTATTTATAGACCTCAGCTCTTAATGAGACAAAACAAATCTCTGATGTTCAGATTTGGAGAAAAGCTTGGAAATATTTAACTAAAAGAAAAGTTAAAACAACCTAAATCCTGGTAACATCTTGAATCTACACTGAAAAAAGTGAAACATTGGATCAAGTCACATAACTTCTGTAATTTGTTACATTTCAAATTTTAGCTCTCATCAAATTAACGTTTTGGGTTGTTGGTTCATTCAACTCAAAAATATAATGGGGATAAAAACTACTATTTTCACATGTTACAAATTACTGAACTTGTGTTACTTGACCCAATGTTTAATTTTTTACATCATATTGAACAGCATATTGAATTCTCCACTACTCTCAGTGGCTGTGAATGGATAGGGTTTTATTCTACAATCAGTTTGTATAAAACTTATAAAGGCTGTTTTTGATTGTCTTTAAATAATACCTTTTAGAAGCCAAAAAAGCAGTTTTTTCACCAGTTGTGAAGGTTTTTGAATAAAAGAGGAAATTATACTGGATGTACCTACTAAAACGATCAACGCTACATAAAAATGCCCCCCAAAAATACAGTTAACAGTTGACATGCAACTTATGGTTGCAGTCCATCTCATTTTTTCCATTTTGATTTTGACGAATGACTTTTATTTTCTGACATTTTCACATGCAGACACTAGAAATCTTTTGAATTTTCCCCCTGCACTGTGGACTAAAAAAGTTGGAGATGTCTCTGCTGCTTCCCTCCTGCATAACCAGCTTTGCAAATTTGATTCTCTGATAACAAGAAGATTAAATCAGAGTTGTGAGCGCTTGCACTTCTTATCATGTGTCATTTACTGCAGGGAAATAGATTAGCAGACTGTCTCATCCAATTGTCATGGTTGGATGGTTAAAGTCCACCAACGTATTTAGAGAAAATTCATGCATGTTAGGGTGTAGCTGTGTGTTTTTCAGTCCATCTCCACCAGTGTGCCCTTGGCAGTATTGCTTCACTGATGTAGAGAGCAACGTTTTTGGATGTATTTAGCCATTACTTTTCAATTAGTCAAATGTGAATACATTCCACATTCTTCTGTTAGCTAACAAACTTCACCACCACCATTATTAGAATGGAGTTTGGATGCCAAAATGCAAATTAGGAGGATTTCTAGATCAAGTTGAAAGTCTGGCTTTAGGAAGGTAATCCTTCTCTAATATGTGGGACACCTAAATGAACATAAATGTTTTCTAAATACACAATGTAGACAACTCCAGTGCAGAAAAAACTCATAAATTCTTAACAGTCGAGTGTCTGAACAGAACACTTTCTGACTCTCACGCTGTGAGCAGGCAGCTTCTTATTTGGATGTTTGCATTGTTTTTAGTGGGATCAGTTGATCAAATGCTCTGGATCTCTCTCTCCTGATTTGCGCTCTCACTCATTCCCAAGTCGTCACATGTTGACGTTTGGTCAAAGCCCCTCTGCGTCCTTTTTTGACATTTTGGGTGTCACAGGTCCCCATCCTCCAGGTCGCGAACCGGAACTGGTCCACTACCGGGATGCAGAGCATCATAATCTGGTTCTGTTTCACAGCCTAGTTTGCATACTGCACCACGTCTTGTACTGGTTCTGGCCCAATTTGCATCTGGTACTGTGTCCGGTGCCACATCATGAGGGCTGTGGACCCTTGATTGTATGAATAGCCACTACATCAAAAAAAGGATGAGTTGGGAACACTCAAAACGTCAAAAAGTTACGTAGAGGGGCTTTGATCAAACGTCAACATGTGACGGCTTGGAAACGAGAACGTGTCCAATGGAATGTGTAACGGGATGCTTTTGATTTTTTTGTTCTGGAAAATTCAATTTGTTCACAGTCACCTGAGCATTAATGTGTGTGCTACACGGAGGTGCAACGAGAAAAGATCAACAATAAATGATTCATAAACCTCTCATCGCTATTGTGATTGGTCAGTTTAAATACAATATAAATTTAGTTTAAGATTTATAAAAGCAAATAGTAACATGATGAAATAAAGCAGCAAACAATTTCAAAGGAAAAAACAAAGAACATGCAGAGAAAAATGAATCTGATGTTTAAGAGGAAGATCTAAAGTGAGGATGAAGATGAGCAGACCAAATCTTCTCAAGGAGAGGATGAGGGGAGAAAAGGGGAAATACAAGTTACATGGAAGAAGCCATTGAGACACCAGAACCATCAAGCGCAGGTGATTTTTTTATGTTGCCAGATCATCCTTCAATCTGGACAAAGGAACATTACGAATGGATTGAATACCACAGTGTCAAAGATCTTGGATTGTCTTGGATATCGGCATAACAAAAAAATCTACATACACCCCTGACTATTATTCTATGTAAGCATCCCTGCTGAAAATGATAATAGACTAGCTGAAAGTTGAATCTCTTTAAAGAAAGTTGTTGGGCTCCAGCCTCCCTCTACACATCTGGGTACCACGAGGAAAACAAGGGGGCTAAAAAAATATCTGCTCTTTGCTTCTGCTATGAAAAAATAATGTTGTTCTTCAAACTTATTTATGCATGCTGACATTTCCAGTTAATAGAAAACCATATGACCATCGGGTTTTTGTGATGAGGATAACATCGTGACTAGTCATCACAGATTTGTTGGAGCCTAAAGTTTTGTTAGAGTGCACAAAATGTGAAAGTTTAGTTAATGCAAAAAATAAATGTTTCTTTTAGTTCTTGACCTGTCAGAGTTCATCAAAACAGAATTTATAATAGAAACTGCTATTGTATAATTTAAAACCATCACAATAATTGAATAACACATATGTTGTAGTTAATTTATCATTGTTTGCAGTTTTCAAAAGCTCCCTGGAAAACATCACCTTCAGACTTTCATTAATTCGGTGACAAATAAAGACTATTCATAATTAATGTTTCTGTAAAGGGCAGCGGTATGATTGCCCTCCAAATTGCACCCAATCTCAACCCCCCGTGGTGCTTGAAAACATCACTACTGCAGAGCATCAGTGAATCCTTCAAGATGATTATCACGGCACCAAAGACAACAGGAGGCTGACCTTTAGCTGCAAATCATTTGTTTCTGCAGCATCTCCTCTCTCTGACGTCTCCAGCAATTTATCAAGTGCTGGTCTGGATTCCTGTCACATTCCTTCATAAATGCAGAAAACTGCCAGTGGATCATAATGAGTTTGCTAGAATCTAATCTGCTGAACACATGTAACTGTTTGTTTAGCCAGAGGCTTTGTCAGTTCATCAGAAAATAATGTCTATCTATAGCAGCTTGTTCCGCAAGATTAATTACAATTCGTTTGGGATGATTATGGCACTTATAACTGTGGGAAATAGTCAGTCTTACCTCACAGATGTAAGGCATAGCTTGAAACTGCAGGAGTGCACCATGCTATGTATTTGAATTAACAATTCCAATATTCCACAAACTGCATCCACCAAATATACTGCACCATTCTGATGCCATGCTGCAATCTGAGAGCAGGTGGAGGTCAAGGTGACTCTAATTTACTGATTTAATCCAAAAATAAATTAGCTGTTATCAAGAAATGGAGGTCTTTAACATTTTTGCACATATCTTTATCTATCCACCACTTGGACATTTATGCAAATTTTCTTAATCCCCCAAAAGCCTCGTTTCCACTGAGCAGTCCGGTATGGTCCGGTTCAATGGCTACTTTCAGTGTTTCCACTGGACCCATTAAGCAGTTCTGACCCGTACCTCTTAAGGGCCCCGATCCAATGAATCTCTACTGACTTAGCACTCAGTCAAGAGATGATGAGTATGTCAGAGCTTTGGTGTTTGGTGAAAATGCTTCACATTGCTTTCACCGTAAATATCAGACAATGTTCACCCTGATGTTATTTGCCCTTCCTCTGAATAATATTGGTTTTCCTGAATGTTTCAGACTCATGTCTGGTGTTGGTACCCATCCATTATCTGAACATATTAAATCCCTTTGGGTCACTGGGTTGCTGGAGCCTATCGTACACCCTAGAGGGGTTGATAAAACCAGTCGCTGTCTGTGTATCATTTATATCAATGTATGTTTTCCTAGTTGGACTTCTTAAAAGTTTAGATCAAGTATACAGATGTGGACTCTTGTACAAAGTTAGATGTAAATAAATAAATCTTTATAATTGATCGCAATGTCTGTAATCATGCCAACTAAAAGAGGGTGTGTAGCAATGTCCATAAAAAATCATGCTACTATTGTAGTCTCTCTGCTCATTTCAAAACAATTTTAATTTATTGCAATAAACCAGGAATTCTCCAGTGATCAGCCCCTCTCAGTTATGGGCTACTAAAGACCTCACTCAGCTCGCATTGAGGCCTTCACCTCACAGTATAATCAGGTTGTTGGATTAAATTCAGCTGCATCTTCTAATGCCCTCAAGTCTTTCTATGATTTGTAAAACCTCACTCAATAAATTGACCGTCCCATTCGGCCAAACACTAGATACCCTTCTCAATCAACTCTAATTGACCTCATCATGAAAACACGCAAAACATTTAGGCAGGTGCTGAAAGAAAATGATGTAATCAGAAGATGCTTTCAGAATTGCCAATAAATATCGTAGAAATTAATCAAATCAATATTTGATTCAATTTAGCCTTCAAGCCAGCATACATTTTAATAGATAATTTTGCTCAAAGTCAGAATGTTTGTAGGATTACAGTTGGGTAATAATAATACTCAAAAAGTACTAAAGATACATCTTATCACATAAGTTGAACTGAAACTGAAAAAGCTGTGAAGGAAGGTTAAAAGTTGGTAATAGCTGAAGTCTGCTACCACGGTGAGATTGGAGAAGACAGCTTCATACCACGCTGAGACAGAGCACCACAACAAGACGTAGGGCGGTTCTATTGCATCAGAAAGGTCGATCCCAGACAAAGACTGTGCTGCACAAACTCTTGAGGATCATAGACTCAGTGTTGGACTAGTGGAAATCCGCCTTTGCTCAAGTATGAGCAAAGCAAAAGATGTAGAAAAATGTCAGCAGTTTCTTTGGACAGATGAGTCCAAATGTGAAATATTTGGCTGTAGCAGAAGGGCGTTTGTTTATTTCAAGGCTGGAAACAGGATACAGTGAAACGTGGTGGTTGGGGATGTTTGGGGCTGCATGTCCCCAAACAGAGTTAGAGATTTGTTCAGGATTAATGATGTTCTTAACTCTGAGAAAGACAGGCAGAAACGTATCCATCATGCAATACCATGAGGGGAACTTGGCTCAAAATATATTCTGCAGCAGGACAAAAGCCCCAGATGTACATCAAAAACTATCTTCAGTGTAAAAATGAAGAAGAAAAATTAGAAGTGAGGGTCTGGTAATTCCAGTTTAGGACAGGGGTCTGGAACCTGTGGTTCCGGAGCCACAGGTGGCTCTTTTATTATCCCTTTATATAGGCTCTTTAGCTTTAAAGGAAAAATGATAATGATTCAGTAAATAATAGATTTAAAGTTTTGTCCTTTATATTTAAAATTTTAACATGTCAAACATATAAGCAAAAAAGTTTTTTTTTTATAGTTAGTTAAATAAATTTGTTTAAAGTTTTTTTATTTTGGTAAATTGCACTAAAGTGGTTAAAATTTTTGAACAAATGCAGTTTAAATGATTAAAAATGATTTAGATTTGTGTGTTTGTGCCTCACGTCTTAGAGAATGACAACAAAAATCTCAGGTTTTTCTAAATGTTTGAGCTTTTTTTCTTAAATAGATAAATTCTACTAAAATATTGTTTTTTTTTGTTTTGTTTTAGTTAGTTTTATTTTTGAGAGTAAAATCCTAATGAGGAAAAATATCATGCTTGACTGTCTTGCATTTTTATTTAAACTAAAGCTGCTGCAGCAGGAGAATCTTTTTAACACAGGGTGGGTTTTATTTTGAAAGGAACTAGTGTGTGCTGCTGTCAAAAGTAGAAGACCTGTTGTATATATAAACAAAAATACACTGTTTATTTCAAAGCTACATGTATAAATACATATTAATTGCCAAAAAAAGCATAATTATTGTGCGTTTTTAAATGATTAGGTGGGACTATGTGGCTCTCGTTGGGTTCTAGTCTTTAAGTAACAAAAGTAAAATGTTTATAAAGCAACAGGTGGTTCCTGAAATACTGCTGGCTCAATGAAGACTTTATTTTTAACTCTTAGCAAAACAGTGTCTACACAAATTTGAAGTAAAACTAAAAACTAGACAAAAAATAATTTCTTATTTATACAGTTGATTGGGAAAGAGCTTTTTTCCCTTTTTTTTTTTTTTTTTGCAAACCGTTTACCACATTATCAAATGAAGTTAATTGGTTTCAGCGAGAAAGCTGTAATGGGAGCTGTCACAGCTGGCTGCTGGAACAGGCTGCACTTCTACCAGAGTGACACTTGAGAAGACAGCCTTTGTATGAGACTGAGTTCACTATGTGGCTCCATGAAAGAGGACTGACAACAAGCAGACGCTCTCCCCTGGCTTGTTTTGTCTCACATCAGCTGACGAGCACAACCTGATAGGGTCCAGAACTCACTTTGAGGGGTGCTGTCTAATATCAGCCTATTCCAAAAGACACGGAGCTGCCATCCTGTTGACATGGACTTGAATATATTATCCTGGTCAGGATGCACAACAGGACACACACAGCGTGCATGTGCATACAGACCTTGATGATCTGTTAGTTGTTGAATTGAATTTAGTTTATTTATCAAGTTAAAAACAAAAATACTGCACAGAAAACAACAAAATGAGTCCAATTCATAACTTTTTCCATTTCTACAGTATAATGGGATTTAGATCATTCTAAAAAATGACCTTTGTAAATAGATTTCAACCTAGACTTTGGGATTTGGATG
>NC_050520.1:31635381-31648179 GCF_002922805.2 Oryzias melastigma | reverse complement strand
ATCCTGTTGACATGGACTTGAATATATTATCCTGGTCAGGATGCACAGCGGGACACACACAGCGTGCATTTGCATACAGACCTTGATGATCTGTTAGTTGTTGAATTGAATTTAGTTTATCAAGTTAAAAACAAAAATACTGCACAGAAAACAACAAACCAAGCCAAACTCACAGAACAAAAACTGCAGAAATATAAGGAAGAAGTTGTGTGTTTCAGCAATTCAAGTATTAACATTTTTATTACCGTCAAAGTCACCTTGGTTAGGGGTTTCTTTTTCCTGCTTACCTTGAAAACTACCGCTGCATTAAAGAGTCCCATGATTTTTTTTTTTTTTTTTTTTTTTGTCTTTAAACATTCCCATTTTGGTTTTAATTACGACTGTGAAGTTTTAATCAAAATTAGACAACCTAAATGTCTTACAAAGACATTTTTCTCCTGGACCCCTAATCCCCCCCTTGTCTGATAATGATAGCTGTGTGTCTTGCTAGCATAAATCTTCACCACTTCTACAAAAGTCAAATGTCTACAACTATCGATAATGTCCAGCCGTTTTGAGCCGAATGCCAACTGCGACGAGGAAGTGAAGAAACCACCTAGTGATGGTTTGGCAGCTCGGCGCTCCTCCAATGGATGGATCAAATGCCGACAACATATTTGTGACAGCTAATGAGATTTTAACTTTCATTTTCATTTTCAATACACGTGGCCTACCAAAAAAAACAAACAAACAAAAAACAAAAAAATCCAGATTTGGACACAATTAAAAGACAAGCGAGCAATGCAATAACACACGCCTTCGCTGCACGTCTGATGTGGAGCCAACATGAATTTCAATCACTTTTTCTGCTTGTCACATGTAAATACATACAAACCTGCTGGTGAAACTTCCGGCTGTCCACTTGATGGTGTCTGTATAGAGCAGGGGCGTCAAACTCAATCACACAAGGGTCCACAATCCAAAACACACCTTAGGCCGAGGGCTGAACAGGAAAAACATTTATGGAACACTCTAAAACTACATTTTTAAAAGTTTAAAAACGTGACTTTTAACATAATTATGAACTAGATATACAGCATTTCCTACTATAATGCTAGTGTGAATGCTGTAAGCTGAATTTGGTCGCTGAAGATGCTAGTGCTGATAGCTAAAAACACTGAAGCTCATAGCTAAAAACACAAGTTAATAGCTGAAAACGCTGAAGCTGATATTCAGCTAAAATATTAGCTGAATGCCAAGTTAGCCAAAAAAATGAAAAAAAAGGAAAGAAAAAAGATCAAGTTAGCCAAAACAGTTGGCAATTTTACAATAGAAAAAAATGTATGGCTGGAGTTGGACTTTTAATGCTTTCAGGAGAAAATCTACTTATACAGGAATTACTTTAAGGTCAAAAGATTCCAAAACAAAAAACTAAATTAACAATCAAATGCAAAATTTCACAGAACTACTGTATAGTTTTCATAAATAATAAAGTTAAGTCAGTAAATTTGTCAGCAGAGAATCAAAACACAATTTATCATCTTGCTTTTAAAAGGCCATGTTCATCCGTAGTGGTATAGTTTAACACAGTGTTACATATCCATCAGATCTGGAAGGTTCTCTGGATAAGATAAATACTTGGACTAAAATGGAAAACCTTAAAAAACTGCTCATAAACTGACATTGAGATGTAAAACTATTACAAATGATCTAAGAAAAACACAAACATACTTTCAAATTATGTGCATTTAGCTGATGCTTTCATTTGCTTAAAAAGATGGTAAGAGATGCTAATAGAAAATATTCAGTAAAGCTAGTTTCTGGTCTATGGATTCTAAACACACATATGCAGCATCCAGCTCCTCATTTCAGCACTGTGATTCAGAGGTGACAGTTCCATTTACCTCCCAGAGTTTCAAAAGAGCTGGAGCTGGAAAATCTCCATCTTCAAATTGTTTTAATCAGTGAGGTGTCTGCCTTGAAGATTGCATTTATCACCACTTGGAAATGATTTTCCATCCATCGTTGTGTTGTTGCAGCTTCTTCCTTATCATGAGCCATGCGGCCTGCTGGAGCCCAATCCATCTGTCCTCAGGGAAAATGAGGCTGGACCTTAGTCTGGTTTCAGTCCAAATCGGGACAGAGTTACCCTTTTTCCCTGGCATTCCAAAAAGGAAGTACCAGCTGGTCTACATTTCCATCTTGTTTTTTTTGTATTTGTTGTTGGTTTGAAAGTTATTTCCTATATTTTGCTTTATTGCTGTTGTTTTTTTTCTTACTCTTACCCAAAGTCCTCCTCATTACGGTAATGAAAATTGGCCATCAGTTGACTTTTTTGGTTAAATAAAGAATAAAAATTTAATGACGCAGAGAATTAAGTTGACAAAATAGATGTATGACACATTAGATCAACACGCTACAGAAAAAAGGCTTCCTTTTAACCTTTAACACCTGAGATGTCGCAGGTGACGTCTAAACGCAAAATCTTTAACGTACTGTAACTTTTCAAACGTTAACACAATCAACATAATTCCTGCTGGAATTACGTTGATTGTGTTAACAATAGAAAAAATTACAATAAATCAAAGAACATAAACACGTGATCTCTGGTGTCACAGGCTGAATTATTGCATGCAGTTTAATCTGCAAACATAGTCATTTTTCTCCTTTTTTACATGTTATTCATAAACTGTTATTTCCGTCTTAGAGAAAGATTGATCAGACAAGACGTCACAATATTTTTCTATGACTATCTTCCAAAGGAACATCTCTATTGAGTCATTTCCTAAGGGGATCACTCAGCAGTTCATACATGCAAATGGAAATTCTATCAGGAATAATCCATATAAGTGAGATGAAGATGATGTATTTCTGAGAGATGCATAATAACCTGTAAAATAGAGAGGTTTACAGATTTACAGATTTATATGTGATCTTCAGTTTCCCATGCTCTGATCTCATCACAGTCAGTTAAAGACCCACTCCAATGAAAACATGCTCTTGTAGAATTTCTCTCATGATGGAGGACATATATAAAATAGTTTAAGATTAAAACTGTGTTTCTGAGTATTTCGTGATGAATCAGGAGGAGACGAAAACCTGAGGTTTGAAAAAGCTCAGGTTTCATAAAAGTCTCTTTGCTCTGCTCCAATTCTGATGCATCCCCAACACAGGTGGGGCCACCACAAAAACTGTAGACAAACCCATTTGGGGCCCACATTTTCTGTCACTTTTAGACCATATGGGGGCCACTTGGCCTTGCTGGCTGGGAAACCATATAAACAACATTTATGGAAATGTAGAAAAAATAGTTATGAAAAGAAATCATTCCCACACCCTCTAAAATGTAAACAACACAAACATCTTTTCCCATATACTTCAATCGCATTAAAAAAGAAAACAGTTTTATGTCTGATCAAGCTGGTTACACCAGACAAAACTGCTAATCTTGAGTTGTTCGATTGCTTTATGAAGAAGTGGAGTTATAAGAACTCATTAAAAAAATCATCTTATGGAATGAATTGTTCTTATGACATTTATTCAGAAAGACCCAAATGTCATGAAAACAATTGTTCTCTTTATACTTCTACTTAGTTATTTGTAGATGACAGAAGCAATTTCACCAGTCAGTTATAGAAACCAACCAAAACAACTAACACTTTATGAAACAGTGTCTGATGGGAAATCAATCTCTCTGTATCTTGAAGAAAATAATAAATAATAGAAAATAATACAGTTTGCTGCAAAGCAGGAAAGCAGGTGCTGCTTGGAATCCTGTTTACATTTGAAAACTGATGATTCAAGTCATTAAGAGGAGTGTACTTTTATGTCTTAGTTGAGAAATAAAAAGATTTGGATGGATGGACAGATGGATGGATGGATGTATTCTTTAACGGAGAAAAAAGACAATAGTAATCTTCAAGTATCCCATCAATCTCCATTCTAACGCACGCTTGAGGAGACAGAAAGACAGAGGAGACATCCTTTTCAATAATGCAGCAGAAATTTGTCACACTTGCACAAAACGAAAGACGAACCCCGCAGGATCACCTGCTGACTCATGTCAGAATAATTTTCCTGTCAGTCTCCTTTTTAAAAACAAACAATAAAAGCACAACAATAAGCTGAAAGTAGAGTGCTGCCATCAGCCGCCTGAGCATCATAACATTTTGATATAGAAAGCAATACACCATGTAGAGCCCTCTGTAATGGATGCTACCATTTTCTAGTGTTTTCAAGCACTCTCACTAATCTGTTGTCTTTTGTCTTAACATCATTCCTCCAAAGTAACATGAAAGAGTGCTCTCCTGCATCCTTTATCCTGAAGACCTATAAAATAATCTTTTTTTTTGTTTTAGTCGTTGCTTTAGAAAAAGAAAAACATAAATCCCAAAAGTAATACAAGAAAACCAAGTCCAGACTCTTCAAATCAGTTTTAAGCCTAATCTGAATTCTTCCCTTCTCCCTTTCCCTTCATTTAGCCCTCCAAACGGAGAGTTATTGTGTCTCATATTTGGATATCACTTGATGACGTCACCAACAATTGACAGTCCACTAGTGATATCGTAGAGGTTCCAGCGCTCAAATATACATAACAACAGCTGTTTTATAACTTTAAAAAGGTCATGCTACAACAAAAAGTCATTACTTACATTTAAATGTAAACTTCTGAGTTTCAGAGCACACCCACGTGAAGAAAAGCGCTTCTCAGCGCAACGCGGTTTAGCCTCACGACGGAGGACTTTGTATCCCTCCGCTTGAAGGGTAAGACTTAAAAAATAATACTCCAGACACACTTGCACTGAAAATGCCCCTTCAAATGGAGGGGAAAGGAGAAGGGAAGAACTTGGATTGGCCTTTATAGGAAAAGGAAACAAATTCTCACACACTTAAGTTTCCACCCATCTGATGCTAAAAAAAATATCCCTTAATAGCTGCATTTCCATTACATGTGTGCGCAAAACTTTATTGAATTTCTAGAAAGGTAGAAAAATCTTCATTTGGTATTACAATGTTTACACTAAGTCATAATTATGGGAATAAACACAAATCAACTCTCGAAATAAGTCATTCAAAAAAACATGGTGATGGATGTGGATGATACTTTGATTTACAGCAGATGTGACATCATACAGGGTCGTCCCCCTCAAGGTGTCACCATTTACGGTATTGATCATTTTGCATTGACAGCTCCTTTACTAATGGCTGCTCTCCTCAGTGTTTATGTACCTGAGCAGAAAGTGAACGCTACATATACTAGCTGGACTTCCTCCGGTCCGTGCGACCAAAAAGAAGTTCAACACTGACAGGATGTATTTTGAAAAAAGGTCACTTTCTTTTTTTAAATGTGCGACCAACGACAAACTAGCATGCTACTCGCTAGCACCCACTTTAGCACAAACTTCATGCTTCCCAGCCTGATTTCTCTCTATTAAAATTGCTATCCTGTAATGATTCTCCTCGATCGGATTATCTTTGTTGTCAAGGTTTTTGTGGTTGATTACAAATATTGTGTCCCTTTTTGTGATTCTTTGAGTACTTGTTCGGATCTCCTCAGTTCTTTACTCGGTAAAACTACATGCATCAAAATGGCGCATGCGTGTCGTATCCTATGTCACGTGATGGTGGTCTAGTGGTCCGGACCAATCGCAATCTTACACGTCATCAAGTCGCAAGCCCCCGAGCCGATCTTGCAGGCCAAGCACATGTTGTACCAGATGCGGTACTGGACCTGACCCAGTACTAGACGCGGTATCCGTTGTTAAACGGGCCCAGATGTGGTACCAGATGCAAACCTGTATCAGATTAGGTTTACTGGGTTAGGGGACCAGTGCGCTTCACATCCCGGTACTGGACTGGTTCCAGTTTGCTGCAAGTGGGGACCTGTGATTTAATAGGAAGAGCCAAAGCGTCAAAAAATGACAAGTTAGGGACACCAAAAACATCCATTTTTGACGCAAAGGGGTCCTTAAATAAACATGTGACGACTTGGGAATGAGAATGTGTTGATTAGACAGATTACTTGTATCCAACAAGGTTAAGCAAAAAAACTTTAAACACAATTAAATGTGGACAACTGTCATTTAAAAGGTAGCTCCAAAGTAACCTGTTTCAAATAAGGGCCTGTTTTGATCTGGATCCTGATCTGAGGAGAGGGGAGCTAAAAGGAAATGTTATACAACCAAACCTACCCGGGTTTAAGATAAGAGGACCTCCTTTCTCTGCTAGAGATAAGGTATGAAGATAAAAAATAGTTTCTTTAAAAAAATCCAATCTTGAGTCTTCATCTCGTCCTCATCTCCTAACAAATCAGTGGAGCTTGGAGGTTTATTCTGCAACACAGTAGTAGTTGTGACAACAACTAACTAACCCAAAAAATAGAATATTTTTATCACCCATCTGTTTCAATGAGAGTGAAGAAAGACTTTAAACTTTCCCAAATTCCCTATGAAAAATACTTAAACTGCTTTTAACTTCTAAGGTCTGACAAATTTGGATACTTTTATTAAATATTTTAATAATGGACAACATCAAAAGCACTAAAGTATTGCACAGAATGAGCAGACATTACCTAACATAAATATCATTTACAGAGAAAAAAAATCCAAATGTTGATCTAATCTTAGTCAGTAGGATATACTTCATACCACAGTTTTTAAAGAGACCTCGTTGATTTCCTCAAACGACAGCCTCCTGCTCCAGGTGGGTAAATGAATCAACCCCACTTAATTTCAGGTCACTGAAGTAAATTGATGAAAAAAAACGACCTTTTAAAGAACATAATTAGTATTTTTTTGGTAAACATCTAGACCAGGCCGACTGTTCTTCGTCCTCTACCACCTCGCCTGTTTTCCATCTCCCTGCACTTCTTACCTACTCATTACCTCAGTAAGTCAGAACATAGAGCAAAAAGTCTCAGCTCTTTATCACACTGATCAGAACTGCTCGATTCCCCTCAGAGTTCTGTGAGCGTTTTGAGAGAGTGATAAACTGTCCATCTGGCCCTCCATATGACCAGCGTTAACCTGATTCTGCTTTTCCTGATGGTAATTTGATGAGACTCCCTCTGCCTCTCACACAGATGATTAATATATTTCAAGAGAACACTCAGAGCGTCAATTTACTAAAGAAACGTTGATGGCCCATACATTGGTAGATCATGGATATGTTGATAACAGAATACTTTCTACTTTTTTTCTTTCAGTATTTTATATATTTATTTTCCTGTAGATTTTTGAGTTGACCACATATATGTGCAGATGTTTTTTAATACAGATTTGAGCCAAATAAGGGTAGAAAACAAATAGGAATTGGAATATAGAGGTGGTGTGGGACCAAAAATATTTAAGAGGGGGCCTTGTGGTGGTAACCTAAAATCATAATAATCTTAAAAATAAACAAATATGGAATAATAAAGAAATAAAACAGGAGAAAAACAGTAGATGACCTAACAAAAATGAACTGACTTAAGTCGTCTGAGGATGACTGGAGACAGATGAGGATAGCTATCAAATGAAACTAGGTGAGACTGAAGCAGAACATGAATCCATAAAAAATAAACAAAACTAAAGTTAAAAATCTCACAGATTTATTATTGCATTTGTTACTGAGGGTCTTTCCAAGAAACAAAAATGCCATGACTCCAGTGAAATATACCTTACTACAGTGTGAATAACCCAATAATCACATCATAATCTGTAGATTTTCACTGAAAAAAACTTACTAATAGATTGTGTTGAAAATCCTTCACTACTCACTTCTTAGTGCACTATGTAATGCATTTGCCGTTTTGTAGAGCTGTCTGGATCTACAATTGCAATGTTCAATGGCCTAGAAGTTTCCCAGAAATCTAAGTGAAAAAACAGCATGCATCAATGCTCTCAAAATTGGCCTATTACAGTAGGCCACAATGCATTGCCCCCTACCAATCACACACTGTTTGCTCCGCCCCTGTCACACACTGTTGGCTCCGCCCCAGTTTCACACTCTTGCTTCCACCCCATCAAACACTGTTGGCTCCGCCCCCTGTAAAATCACACACTGTTGGATCTCCCCATGTCACACAGAGTTGGTTCCATCGATCCATCCATCATCCATCCATCTTCCTCCGCTTCATCCGGGACCGGGTCGCGGGGGCAGCAGTCTAAGCAAAGATGCCCAGACTTCCCTCTCCCCGGCCACTTCCTCCAGCTCCTCTGGGGGGACCCCGAGGCGTTCCCAGGCCAGCCGAGAAACATAGTCTCTCCAGCGTGTCCTGGGTCTTCCCCGGGGCCTCCGCCCAGTGGGACATGCCCGGAACACCTCACCAGGGAGGCGTCCAGGAGGCGCTACTCCGAGCTCTCTCCGGGTGACCGAGCTTCTCACCCTATCTCTAAGGGAGCGTCCAGCCACCCTCCGGAGAAAACTCATTTCAGCCGCTTGTAGTCGGGATCTCGTTCTTTCGGTCACGACCCAAAGCTCATGACCATAGGTGAGTACTGGAACGAAGATCAACCGGTAAATCGAGAGCTTTGCTTTCTGGCTCAGCTCTCTTTTCACCACAACGGACCGGTACAGCGACCGCATAATAGCGGACGCAGCTCCAATCCGCCTGTCGATCTCACGCTCCGATCTTCCATCACTCGTGAACAAGACCCCAAGATATTTAAACTCCTCCACCTGAGGCAGGCGCACTGGTTCCACCCCCTGCCAATCACACTGTTGGCTCCGCCCCCTGCATATCACGCACTGTTGGCTCTGCCCCTGTCAAACACTGTTGGCTCTGCCGCTGTCACACACTGTTGGCTCCGCCCAGTCCCACACTGTTGGCTCCGCCCCCTTCACATTCAGTTGGCTCCGCCCCCTACCAATCACACACTCTTGGCTTGGCCCCTGTCACGCACTGTTGGCTCTGCCCCATCACACACTGTTGGCTTCCCCCTGTCACACACTGCTGCCTCTGCTCTTGTCACAAGCTGTTGGCTCCGCCCCTGTAGCACACTGTTGGCTCCGCCCACGTCCCACACTGTTGGCTCCGCCTTTGTCACACACTTTTAGCTCCGCCCCTGTCAAGCACTGTTGGCTCCGCCCCCTGCCTCCGATCTTCCATCACTAGTGAACAAGACCCCAAGATATTTAAACTCCTCCACCTGAGGCAGGCGCACTGGTTCCACCCCCTGCCAATCACACAGTGTTGGCTCCGCCCCCTGCCCATCACACACCGTTGGCTCCGCCCAAGTCACACACTCTTGGTTCTGACCCTGTCACACACTGTTAGCTCCGACCGCAGCCCATCACACACTGTTGGCTCCACCCCCTGCCAATGACACACTGTTGGCTCCGCCCCTGTCACACACTGTTGGCTCTGCCCTCTACCAATCACACACTGCTTGCTCCGCCCCTGTCACACACTGTTAGCTCCGCCCCAGTTGCATTCTTTTGGCTCTGCCCCTTTCACACACTGTTTGCTCCGCCCCATCACACACTGTTGGCTTCCCCCCCTTGCATATAAGACACTGTTGGCTCCGCCCCCTGCCAATCACACACTGTTGGCTTCCCCCCTTGCATATTAGACACTGTTGGCTCCGCCCCCTGCCAATCACACACTGTTGGCTCCACCCCAGTTAAACACTGTTGGCTCTGCCCAATGCCAATCACACACTGTTGGCTCCGCCTCTGTCACAAACTATTGGCACCACTCCCCTCACACACTGTTGGCTCTGCCCGCTTCCTCTGCCCCCTTGAAACACTGTTGGGTCTGCCCTCGGCACACACTGTTGGCTCCGCCCCCTGCCAATGACACACTGTTGGCTCCGCCCCATCACACACTGTTGACTCCACCCCCGTCATGCTTCTTTGGCTCCGCCCCCTACCAACTACACACTGCTGGCTCTGCCCCTGTCACACACTGTAGACTCCGCCCCAGTTATATACTGTTTGCTCTGCTCCGGTCACACACAGTTGGCTACGCCCTACCACACACTGTTGGCTTCCCCCCCTTGCAAATCAGACACTGTTGGCTCCGCCCCCTACCAATCATACACTGTTGGCTACGCCCCCGTCAAACACTGTTGGCACTGCCCAATGCCAATCACAAACTGTTGGCTCCGCCCCTGTCACACACTGTTGGCTCCATCCCCGTCACACACTGTTGGCTCCGCCCCCCTCAAACACTGTTGGCACCGCCCCCCGTCAAACACTGTTAGCTCTGCCCCTATCACACAGAGTTGGCTCTGCCCGTGTCACACAGTGGTGGCTCCGCCCCTGTCACACACTGTTGGCTCCGCACCTGTCACACACTGCTGGCTCCGCTCCCTGCCAATCACATATTGTTGGCTCCGCCCCCGTCAAACACTGTTGACTCAGCCCCCTGTAAAATCACACACTGTTGGCTCCGCCCCTGTCACACACTGTTGGCTCCGCCCCATCACACACCACTGGCTCCGCCCCCTGCCACACACTGTTGGCTCCACCCCTGTCAAACACTGTTGGCTCCACCCTTTTCACATACTGTTTTCTCAGGCCCCTGCCAATTACACACTGTTGGCTCCGGCCCCTGCCAATCACACAAATTTGGCTCCGCCCGTGTCACACACTTTTGGCTCCGCCCCCTACCAACTACACACTGTTGGCTCTGCCCCTGTCACACACTGTTGGCTCCGCCCTAGTTACATCCTGTTTGCTCTGCCCCTTTCACACACTGTTGGCTCTGCCCCATCACACACTGTTGGCTTCCCCCCTTGCATATTAGACACTGTTGGCTCCGCCCCCTGCCAATCACACACTGTTGGGTCCGCCGCTGTTATACACTGTTGGCTCCACCCAATGCCAATCACAAACTATTGGCTCCGCCCCTTTCACACACTGTTGGCTCCACCCCCGTCACACACTGTTGGCTCTGCCCCCTCACATAATGTTGGCTCCGCCCCAGTCACACACTGTTTGCTCCGCCCCCCGTCAAAGACTGATAGCTCCGCCCTATCACAGACACAGAGTTAGCTCCGCCCCTGTCATACACACAGAGTTGGCTCCACCCCTGTCACGCAGTGGTGGCTCCGCCCCCGTCACACACTGTTGGCTCCGCCCCCTGTAAAATCACATGCTGTTGGCTCCGCCCCTTTCACATACTGTTGGCTCCGCCCCCTGCTAATCACACACTGTTGGCTCCGCCCCATCAGACAGTGTTGGCTCCGCCCCCTGCCACACACTGTTGGCTCCACCCCTGTCAAACACTGTTGGCTCCACCCCCGTCAAATACTGTGGGGTCCGGCCCCTGCCAATTACACACTGTTGGCTCCAACCCCTGCCAATCACACACTGTTGGCTCCGCCGCGGTCCAACACTGTTGGCTCCGCCCCCTGTAAAATCACACACTGTTGGCTCCGCCCCTGTCACACACTTTTGGCTCCGCCCCCTGCATATTACACACTGTGGGCTCCACCCCCTGCCAATGACACACTGTTGGCTCCGCCCCATCACACACTGTTGGCTCCGTTCCCTACCAACTACACACTGTTGGCTCTGCCCCTGTCACACACTGTTGGCTCCGCCCCAGTTACATACTGTTTGCACTGCGCCTTTCACACACTGTTGGCTCCGCCCCATCACACACTGTTGGCTTCCCCCCTTGCATATCAGACACTGTTGGCTCCACCCAATGCCAATCACGAACTGTTGGCTCCGCCCCTTTCAAACACTGTTGGCTCCACCCCCGTCACACACTGTTGGCTCCGCCCCCTCACATACTGTTGGCTCCGCCGCTGTCACACACTGTTTACTCCGCCCCCCGTCAAAGATTGTTGGCTCCGCCCTGTCACACGCACAGAGTTGGCTCAGCCCCTGTCATACACACAGAGTTGGCTCCACCCCTGTCACGCACTGGTGGCTCCGCCCCCGTCACACACTGTTGGCTCCGCCCCCTGTAAAATCACACGCTGTTGGCTCCCCCCCTGTCACATACTGTTGGCTCCACTCCCTGCTAGTCACACACTGTTGGCTCCGCCACTGTCACACACTGTTGGCTCCACCCCATCACACACTGTTTGCTCCGCCCCCTGCCACACACTGTTGGCTCCGCCCCATCACACACTGTTGGCTCCACCCACGTCACATACCGTTGGCTCCTGCCCCTGCCAATTACACACTGTTTGCTCCCACCCCTGCCAATCACACACGGTTGGCTTCGCCCCGTCACACACTGTTGGCTCCCCCTCATCACACACTGTTGGCTTCCCCCCTTGCATATCAGACGCTGTTGGCTCCGCCCCTGCCAATCACACACTGTTGGCTCCGCCGCTGTTAAACACTGTTGGCTCCACCCAATGCCAATCACGAACTGTTGGCTCCGCCCCTTTTACACACTGTTGGCTCCGCCCCCGTCACACACTGTTGGCTCCGCCCCCTAAAATACTGTTGGCTCCACCCCATTCACACACTGTTTGCTCCGCCCCCCGTCAAAGACTGTTAGCTCTGCCCTGTCACACGCACAGAGTTTGCTCCGCCCCTGTCAAACACACAGACTTGGCCCCACCCCTGTCACGCAGTGGTGGCTCCGCCCCCGTCACAAACTGTTGGCTCCGCCCCCTTGTAAAATCACACGCTGTTGGCTCCGCCCCTTTTAAATACTGTTGGCTCAGCCCCCTGCCAGTGACACACTGTTGGCTCCGCCCCATCACACACTGTTGGCTTCCCCCCTTGCATATCAGACAGTGTTGGCTCCGACCCCTGCCAATTACACACTGTTGGTTCCGCTCCCTGCCAATGACACACTGTTGGCTCCAACCCCGTCATGCTTTTTTGGCTCCGCCCCCTACCAATGACACACTGTTGGCTCTGCCCCTG
>NC_050520.1:31560530-31633258 GCF_002922805.2 Oryzias melastigma | reverse complement strand
TCACACACTGTTTGCTCCGCCCCCCGTAAAAGACTGTTAGCTCTGCCCTGTCACACGCACAGAGTTGGCTCCGCCCCTTTCACATACTGTTGGCTCCGACCCCTGCTAATCACACACTGTTGGCTCTGCTCCTGTCACACACTGTTGGCTCCGCCCCATCACACACTGTTGGCTCCGCCCCCTGCCACATACTGTTGGCTCCACCCCTTTTACACACTGTTGGCTCTGCCCCCTCACATACTTTTGGCTCCGCCCCTGTCACACACTGTTTGCTCCGCCCCCCGTAAAAGACTGTTAGCTCTGCCCTGTCACACGCACAGAGTTGGCTCCGCCCCTGTCATACACACAGAGTTGGCTCCACCCCTGTCACGCAGTGGTGGCTCCGCCCCCTGCCAATCACACACTGTTGGCTTCCCCCCTTGCATATCAGACACTGTTGGCTCCACCCCATGCCAATCACGAACTGTTGGCTCCGCCCCTTTCACACACTGTTGGCTCCACCCCCGTCACACAATGTTTGCTCCGCCCCATCACACACTGTTTACTCCGCCCCCCGTCAAAGACTGTTGGCTCCGCCCTGTCACACGCACAGAGTTGGCTCAGCCCCTGTCACACACTGTTGGCTCCGCCCCTTTTACACACTGTTGGCTCCGCCCCCGTCACAAACTGTTGGCTCCGCCCCCTTGTAAAATCACACGCTGTTGGCTCCGCCCCTTTCAAATACTGTTGGCTCAGCCCCCTGCCAGTGACACACTGTTGGCTCTGCCAGTGTCACACACTGTTGGCTCCGCCCTATCACACACTGTTGGCTTCCCCCCTTGCATATCAGACAGTGTTGGCTCCGCCCCCTGCCAATTACACACTGTTGGTTCCACCCCCTGCCAATGACACACTGTTGGCTCCGCCCCATCACACACTGTTGGCTCCAACCCCGTCATGCTTTTTTGGCTCCGCCCCCTACCAATGACACACTGTTGGCTCTGCCCCTGTCACACACTGTTGACTCCGCCCCAGTTATATACTGTTTGTTCTGCTCCTGTCACACACAGTTGGCTCCGCCCCTCTCAAACACTGTTGGCACCGCCTCTATCACACAGAGTTGGCTCCGCCCCGTCACACACTGTTGGCTCCACACCTGTCACACACTGCTAGCTCTGCCCCCTGCCACACACTGTTGTCTCTACCCCTGTCAAACACTGTTGGCTCCACCCCCGTCACATACTGTTGGCTCCGGCCCCTGCCAATTACACACTGTTGGCTCCGGCCCCTGCTAATCACACACTGTTGGCTCCGCCCCCTGTCACACACTGTTGGCTCCGCCCCATCACACACTGTTGGCTCCGCCCCCTGCCACACACTGTTGTCTCTACCCCTGTCAAACACTGTTGGCTCCACCCCCGTCACATACTGTTGGCTCCGGCCCCTGCCAATTACACACTGTTGGCCCCGGCCCCTGCTAATCACACACTGTTGGCTCTGCCCCGTCACACACTGTTGGCTCCGCCGCGGTCAAACACTGTTGGCTCCACCCCCTCTAAAATCCCACAGTGTTGGCCCCGCCCCTATCACACACTTTTGGCTCTGCCCTCTATATATTACACACTGTGGGCTCCGCCCCCTGCCAATGACACACTGTTAGCTCCGCCCCGTCACACACTGTTGGCTCCGCCCCCTACCAACTACACACTGTTGGCTCTGCCCCTGTCACACACTGTTGGCTCCGCCCCAGTTACATACTGTTTGCTCTGCCCCTTTCACACACTGTTGGCTCTGCCCCATCACACACTGTTGGCTTCCCCCCTTGCATATCAGACACTGTTGGCTCTGGCCCCTGCCAATCACACACTGTTGGCTCCGCTGCTGTTAAACACTGCTGGCTCCACCCAATGCCAATCACAAACTGTTGGCTCCGCCCCTTTCACACACTGTTGGCTCCGCCCCTTTCACACACTGTTGGCTCCGCCCCGTCACACACTGTTAGCTCCGCCCCCTCACATACTGTTGGCTCTGCCCCCCGTCACACGCTGTTTTCTCTGCCCCCCGTCAAAGACTGTTAGCTCCGCCCTGTCACACGCACAGAGTTGGCTCCGCCCCTGTCATACACACAGAGTTGGCTCCACCCCTGTCACGCAGTGGTGGCTCCGCCCCCGTCACACACTGTTGGCTCCGCCCCCTGTAAAATCACACACTGTTGGCTCCGCCCCTTTCACATACTGTTGGCTCCACCCCCTGCTAATCACACACTGTTGGCTCCGCCCCTGTCACACACTGTTGGCTCCGCCCCATCACACAGTGTTGGCTCCGCCCCCTGCCACACACTGTTGGCTCCACCCCTGTCAAACACTGTTGGCTCCACCCCCGTCAAATACTGTGGGGTCCGGCCCCTGCCAATTACACACTGTTGGCTCCAACCCCTGCCAATCACACACTGTTGGCTCCGCCCCGTCACACACTGTTGGCTCCGCCGCGGTCCAACACTGTTGGCTCCGCCCTCTGTAAAATCACACACTGTTGGCTCCGCCCCTGTCACACACTTTTGGCTCCGCCCCCTGCATAATACACACTGTGGGCTCCGCCCCCTGCCAATGACACACTGTTGGCTCCGCCCCGTCACACACTGTTGGCTCCGTTCCCTACCAACTACTGTTGGCACTGCCCCTTTCACACACTGTTGGCTCCGCCCCATCACACACTGTTGGCTTCCCCCTTTGCATATCAGACACTGTTGGCTCCACCCCATGCCAATCACGAACTGTTGGCTCCGCCCCTTTCACACAATGTTGGCTCCACCCCCGTCACACACTGATGGCTACGCCCCCTCACATATTGTTGGCTCCGCCCCTGTCACACACTGTCCGCTCCCGTCAAAGACTGTTAGCTCCGTCACACGCACAGAGTTGGCTCCGCCCCTGTCATACACACAGAGTTGGCTCCACCCCTGTCACGCAGTGGTGGCTCCGCCCCCGTCACACACTGTTGGCTCCGCCCCCTGTAAAATCACACGCTGTTGGCTCCGCCCCTGTCACATACTGTTGGCTCCACTCCCTGCTAGTCACACACTGTTGGCTCCGCCACTGTCACACACTGTTGGCTCCGCCCCATCACACACTGTTTGCTCCGCCCCCTGCCACACACTGTTGGCTCCGCCCCATCACACACTGTTGGCTCAACCCCCGTCACATACTATTGGCTCCTGCCCCTCCCAATTACACACTGTTTTCTCCCACCCCTGCCAATCACACACGGTTGGCTTCGCCCCGTCACACACTGTTGGCTCCCCCACATCACACATTGTTGGCTTCCCCCCTTGCATATCAGACGCTGTTGGCTCCGCCCCCTGCCAATCACACACGGTTGGCTCCGCCGCTGTTAAACACTGCTGGCTCCACCCAATGCCAATCACGAACTGTTGGCTCCGCCCCTTTTACACACTGTTTGCTCCGCCCCCCGTCAAAGACTGTTAGCTCTGCCCTGTCACACGCACAGAGTTTGCTCCGCCCCTGTCAAACACACAGACTTGGCCCCACCCCGTCACGCAGTGGTTGCTCCGCCCCCTTTACAAACTGTTGGCTGCGCCCCCTGTAAAATCACACGCTGTTGGCCCCGCCCCTTTCAAATACTGTTGGCTCCGCCCCCTCCAGTGACACACTGTTGGCCCCACCCCTTTCACACACTGTTGGCTCCGCCCCATCACACACTGTTGGCTTCCCCCCTTGCATATCAGACAGTGTTGGCTCCGCCCCCTGCCAATTACACACTGTTGGTTCCGCCCCCTGCCAATGACACACTGTTGGCTCCGCCCCATCACACACTGTTGGCTCCAACCCCGTCATGCTTTTTTGGCTCCGCCCCCTACCAATGACACACTGTTGGCTTTGCCCCTGTCACACACTGTTGACTCCGCCCCAGTTATATACTGCTTGCTCTGCTCCTGTCACACACAGTTGGCTCCGCCCTATCACACACTGTTGGCTTCCCCCCCTTGCAAATCAGACACTGTTGGCTCCGCCCGCTGCCAATCACACACTGTTGCCTCCACCCCCGTCACACACTGTTGGCTCCGCCCCTCTCAAACACTGTTGGCACCGCCCCCCGTCAAACACTGTTAGCTCTGCCCCTATCACACAGAGTTGGCTCCGCCACGTCACACAGTGGTGGCTCCGCCCCCGTCACACACTGTTGGCTCCACACCTGTCACACACTGCTAGCTCTGCCCCCTGCCAATCACACATTGTTGGCTCCGCCCCCGTCAAACACGGTTGGCTCCGCCCCCTGTAAAATCACACACTGTTTGCTCCGCCCCCTGCCACACACTGTTGTCTCTACCCCTGTCAAACACTGTTGGCTCCACCCCCGTCACATACTGTTGGCTCCGGCCCCTGCCAATTACACACTGTTGGCTCCAACCCCTGCCAATCCCACACTGTTGGCTCCGCCCCATCACACACTGTTGGCTCCGCCGCGGTCAAACACTGTTGGCTCCACCCCTGTAAAATCACACACTGTTGGCCCCGCCCCTTTCACACACTTTTGGCTCCACCCTCTATATATTACACACTGTGGGCTCCGCCCCCTGCCAATGACACAGTGTTGGCTCCGCCCTGTCACACACTGTTGGCTCCGCCCCCTACCAACTACACACTGTTGGCTCTGCCCCTGTCACACACTGTTGGCTCCGCCCCTCTCAAACACTGTTGGCACCGCCCCTATCACACAGAGTTGGCTCCGCCCCTTTCACACAGTGGTGGCTCCGCCCCCGTCACACACTGTTGGCTCCACACCTGTCACACACTGCTAGCTCTGCCCCCTGCCACACACTGTTGTCTCTACCCCTGTCAAACACTGTTGGCTCCGCCCCGTCACATACTGTTGGCTCCGACCCCTGCCAATTACACACTGTTGGCTCCGGCCCCTGCTAATCACACACTGTTGGCTCCGCCCCTTGTCACACACTGTTGGCTCCGCCCCATCACACACTGTTGGCTCCGCCCCCTGCCACACACTGTTCTCTCTACCCCTGTCAAACACTGTTGGCTCCACCCCCGTCACATACTGTTGGCTCCGGCCCCTGCCGATTACACACTGTTGGCTCCGGCCCCTGCCAATCACACACTGTTGGCTCTGCCCCGTCACACACTGTTGGCTCCGCCGCGGTCAAACTCTGTTGGCTCCACCCCCTGTAAAATCACACACTGTTGGCCCCACCCCTTTCACACACTTTTGGCTCTGCCCTCTATATATTACACACTGTGGGCTCCACCCTCTGCCAATGACACACTGTTAGCTCCGCCCCGTCACACACTGTTGGCTCCGCCCCCTACCAACTACACACTGTTGGCTCTGCCCCTGTCACACACTGTTGGCTCCGCCCCAGTTACATACTGTTTGCTCTGCCCCTTTCACACACTGTTGGCTCTGCCCCATCACACACTGTTGGCTTCGCCCCTGCCAATCACACACTGTTGGCTCCGCTGCTGTTAAACACTGCTGGCTCCACCCAATGCCAATCACAAACTGTTGGCTCCGCCCCTTTCACACACTGTTGGCTCCGCCCCTTTTACACACTGTTGGCTCCACCCCCGTCACACACTGTTGGCTCCGCCCCCTAAAATACTGTTGGCTCCACCCCATTCACACACTGTTTGCTCCGCCCCCCGTCAAAGACTGTTAGCTCTGCCCTGTCACACGCACAGAGTTGGCTCCGCCCCTGTCATACACACAGAGTTGGCTCCACCCCTGTCACGCAGTGGTGGCTCCGCCCCATCACACACTGTTGGCTCCAGCCCCGTCACGCTTTGTTGGCTCCACCCCCTGCCAATCACACACTGTTTGCTCCGCCGCCGTCAAACACTGTTGGCTCCGCCCCATGTAAAATCCCACACTGTTGGCTCCGCCCCTGTCACACACTTTTGGCTCCGCCCCGGCACATACTCTTGGCTCCGCCGCTGTCAGACACTGTTGGCTCCGTCCCTGTCACATACTGTTGGCTGCACCCCCTGCCAATCACAATAAAAAATGGTTATCATTTATGTGTTTAGAATATTTATGACATTGCTTTGGTTTTTGTGTAGTATTTCACCATTTTTAAACCTCCTTGGCAAAAGATCCTTCAATTTGTGAATAATATAGTAAGTCACTGAATTTTCTTCAAAGCTACGTCAAACTGAAATGATCATTTCTGAAGGATCTGAACACTACAGGTGTATTCAGACTGGATAGATTGATTTCACTTAAAGTTCAGGACCCAATCTGGACTAAATAAAGTCCATGAAAGACTTTACGCATTTTTGAGCCTAGATGAAGCAAAATAAGTGTGAAATGTGAACTCAAGAAACCACTGAATGTGAACAAGAACCCGATTCTTAACTGCAGAACTTGAGCACAATTCCCTTGAAATGAGACCTTCACAGTCTCTAGTCATAACAATGAAGAACGATTATGTGACCAAACTGTTATGTATCACTGATTCTCCTCAAATTCCTGATCTTTTTATTTTCAACTTATTATTACTTTTTTATTATCATAATCATTCTTTGATGAATACAATCTGCACAAATTGTCTTTTTTTAATGAGAATATTTAATGAGAATATTTAGATTACTGTTACTGAGTAATATAAATGACTATTCTGTGGATGTTTTGAAATTTGATTACATCAATGATATTAATGATCCTTTAGAACTTGAATCTATTATTGTAGAGTATAAATATTTGATATTAAGTCCTGAACCGGATGTTGATAAATTCATGTAGAGAAAATGGTATGGTCGAGCCAGGGTGGGATTATAAAAGTTCACTCCACACACTTTCAAGCAATCTACTTGTGATTTATTATTCATTTATTCATTCAGTCTGGACTAAATTAAGCAGACTCGATCCAAAATAGCAGTTTTTCCAATCTGAATACACCTGGAGACTTTTTTGAACCTATTTGTAAGTATCTTGTAGATTATGCAATTAAATCTTGTGAAGGATAGATTCAATTAGAACAGGAGTTCCAAAGTATCTTTGTGTAAGTATAAAATAGAGTTAAATACATCTGAAAGAGGCTAAATTAACTGCAACTGACAGATTTTGCTTTAATAAAAGCAGGCTATCTGATTAAAATAGATCATATATCACATATCTCATATTTATCATCATTTTTAATAGTACCAGCACAGCCCATCAACAGTCTGTCTGCTCTCCAGTGCAGAGCCTGACCTTCACTGCTGTAGGGATGAAGCAGGATCTAATCTAGTTAAAGCTCCATTAGTCAATGAGCTTTTGTTTTGTTTTTTGATGATGTTTCAAGTACAAGCCTCCCTTCTGGTTTACAAGGCTGAAAGTAAAAGCTCTGGAGATCAACCAGGTTCAATATTCAGGTTGTGCTTTTGTAGAGAACATGAGGCTGCCTCCCAAAAAGCATCCTGGGAAATCTTTAAAAGGCACTCCACCATTTCACTCAAAAAGAGCAGAAAACCTGAAAGAAGTGAAGCAAATGTACATGTATAACAGGGCTCGATTGATAATAATTTCCAGAAACGATTAGATCGGAATTACAAGAGCCTGAATCGATTACATTTTGATTTTTTTTCAATTCTTTTGATTCTTAAATTCAATTCAGTTTTAAGTTTACACATTTATACAAATTTGTATAGAATTAGAAATACATTAATAATCTACTATATGTTTTGAATATATTTATATGAATCTGATCCAGTTCACATACTGTAAAATGTATCAGTGAAATAATAAGATTGTTAATATCTTCCAGTGTTACATGGATTCTCTAAAGGAGAAGTTATATCAAAAATGTTCAGATCATTAACATTGTAAACATTGTTCTGTTTCTTCAGGAGGACGTTTAAGTTTGGCCACTAGGTGGTGATCACGCTATAGCATTACACCTTATTCAAGAAGAAGACTATAAGGAAAAAACAATGTTTTAGACCACAAATAGTTACTTTAAAAAATATGTCCTTAAAAGAGTTTAGAAAATTCATGTCTCTAAGTTTATAAAGATGTTCATTTAGTCAGTAATGTATGTTTATATACACCAAGTGTTAGCATTAGCCGTCCTATGGGAAATTGCATTTAATGTTAGCATCAAGCTAGCAGACTTTAGCTTTATGTGCTAAATCGGTTTATATAATCGATTATTGATCTATTAAGATTAAATTGATTCAAATTGATTAATCAATTTTATTAACCCAGCCCTAATGTATGATACTATCACAAATGATTCTAATGTAACATGTTGTTTCACTTAAGAAATGCTTATTTTCTCCTTGACCACCTTTTTTAAAAATGAAAACTTAGAATAACACTAGAAGAAAACTAGAGAAATAGAAGAAAACTTAGATTTTTATCAATGTTTGTCCTAAAATGTGATGTTTTTTATTTGTTTCATAAAAATGACTGAAGCTCATGATTTTATATTACTATTAAGCAATCATTTTAATTTGTTTCGTACAATATTGTTTCAATGAGTCTTATAAAATCACAATAGAATCAGTGTAAAGGGTGAGAATGTTTTTCTGTTGTAGTTTTCTGGCTTCTGTTCTAGAAATATAACAATTGAATAAGGAAGAAGGATGAGGAAGTATATTTTACAAAAAAAAAAAAATAGCAATAAAAATTCTACATTGAAGAGATAACGGTTCAAAACTAGACAATTTGAATGTTAAAGTTTTAGACAAAATGTGAATAATTTTTTTTTATTAAATTAGTGCAATTTAAATTGCTGCAAGTTGCAAAGTATTTTTCTGGCATTGTCCATCCAGCGAGTGGCATCCGTTGCTCCCTCATGCTTAATCTGTAAAAGCATAATGTGTCCAGATTCCTGGTGGTTAGGTTTGGTTTACACAAGCATCCTCCTTAGTCACCCATGCATGTACTGCAGGTTTCTGGGCCCATGGAGGGTTGTACAGAGGAGCGGCTGCATCTCAAAGGGCAGCGGAGGCGTGTCTTGCAGTTCTTGTAACTCATGTAGCCACCATGAAAATGGTGTGTGGTCATGGGTGTGGTAAGTGTATCATGTTTCAGTGTATCATAAATATTTTCAAGAAAAATTGAGTTACGTGCATTTATGACATACGGGTGATGCTGTGGTATGATGCACATATGCCTCAATCCAGTCATTAGTAAGGTGAGCATGGCTCCTAACTGACTGAGAGAAAATGTTTGTATTGTATGTCCAGTAAGTGTCTAATGTCCACACACACTCTGCCTAATTCCTAGCAGCCAGGTTGCACGAAAGGACGTTCACTTATGACTTGATTTAGTGCCTCCACCATTTTAATTGATGGAGCTGTTTACTGAACTGGGATAATTTATTAGAGTAACTCAACAACTTAAGGACTGAAAAGGGAAAGAATCGAAGTGTTGGAATTGATCAGAGAAAGTTCAAACCTCACTCCTGTTTAAAAGGAGCTATGATAGAATCTTTAAAAAGTGCTGACCAGAAACAAACCCACAAACCTCAACGAACTGAAGAAAATCATTTACATTTTAATAGGAGACTAATAAAAAAACACAAACTATTTTGTTGAAGTTTTATTGCTAAAAAAAGAGGTTATTAAATGCAGTTTTCCCATATCAAAGAGCTAAATAGCATCACAAAGCCAAATAAACTTTATGAAATCAATTCTAAAACTCTTAATAATCATTAAACCCCAAAACAAGACCGTTATTCCACTCAGGAGTGAATGAACGCTTTGCTGCATGTCTTTTTTTACACCATTTTACACATTGACTTGCTGCCATAAAAAGTGAATAATGAATGCTCTCTGTGGTCAATATTCTGGAAGCATTTCCTTTTGATTTATGAGTAAAAGTTAAACATAGGGTCTTGAGGTAAAGATAGCCCTTTGATGAGTCTGATGAACAGGGCATTGACTCGTGCTGCACAGAGAACAGCAGTAAAAACTGATGACTCGATAGGTTTCATCTCCTTGATTAATGAAGACCCTATCCTGGTTGAGCAGCTGAATCTGTAGAGCCCGTATGTTCTTCATTATTTCCTCTTTAACACGACTGAAATTCTTGAACGGAATATTTAGCTCTTAAGTGAAATATCTTAAGTGTTCTCATTTCCCTTTTCAATAAAACAGATTTGAGTCTACTGACTTAGTCATAGATATTTATCAGTGGTAGTATCTAACTACTGTTTTAGATGACAAAGACAGCAGGAAGAATTCAACAAACAGCTGTCTCTAAATATTCTATGATTTAAAGAAAACGTTAAAACAGAGAAATTGACAAACAGAAACAGTGGAAGAAGCTGCTGTCACGATGAAGTTCTGAGTTCAGTTTTATAGGTTTTGTAGACAACTTTCATCGACTTTGGAACATAATTATTACCATGAATATCATCGTTCTTCCTAGGTCACGACATGCTGAAGCTTTTTTCAAGAAGTTCAAGAAGTTGAACATCTGGACACTGTATCCCTCCGCTGGTAGGGTGATCCGCATCTCGCTGTTGCACAGAGGACAAACGTATTTCTGCTCGTGGGCACACTCTGAAGCACAGACGTTGACATTTAAATGTAAGTAATGAGTTTTTGTTTTAGCACGACCTTTTTAAAGTTATAAAACTGATTTTGTTATGTATTTTCAGAGCCCTAGCAGGTACACGCTAACATAGCTGACTGGCGAAAATTGTAAGTAATTCCAAATTTCCCACCTTTATTGTGACTCTTCACATTTGAAAATGATTTTGGATTCCATTTCTGTGGTTTAGGCCATGGAGGTAACCACCCTGGACCCCTGTTGATCCCAGGTAATATCTTGGGTTAAACCTGGCAAGGTCTAGACTGGAGCAGAGGTGTCCAAATCCAGGCCCCGAGGGCTGGTGTCCTACATCTTTTCCTACTAACCTTCCATTGAAGCTCCATATTGGTTAAACACACCCGACGCCTGGTACTGAGAGCTGAGTGCACGTGGCGTCCGCTCTCTCCTGCAATTGACATCAGACAGTGACAGTCAACATCTGCTTCTGCTAGAGCTTTTTTTTGTTTTTGCCATCATAGGTAAACTAATAACCTAAAAATATTCAAATCAAATCAAACTTTATTTATAAAAGCGCCTTTCATACTTGGTGTAGCTCAAAGCGCTGAATGTTGCAAAGGTTGAGCCAGGCTCCACGTGTGCAGTCTTTGGTCTGGGAGCTGTGGGTTTAGCTGCAGTCATGGGCTGCAAAGTTGTAGGAACTCCATGTTCCTGTTAAGAACTGCTCTCTGCTTCTCTCTTGTTGTTTTTTTACACCCAAAACCCCACCCCACCCCACCCCCGCTCCGGAGTCGGCCCACTACTTTGATTTTTGTGTTGGTTTTTTTGTTGGTTGATTGTATGTTTAATTTTATTTCTACAGTCTGTTTAGAAACAAAAACATGATCGCATTGACATTTTTTATTTTATAATTTGTAATTCCTGCCAGAATGGATCACTCGCGCTCGCGTACAAAGTAGACCGGACTCTGAAGGGCTCGAGCCTTCGTGGCGCTCCGCGTCTGGTGTGAACCACACCACGGGTTAACAAAGGCACAGAATGGAAGCGGCCTCCGTTCTGCAGCGCTTTGCAGCGTTTCCACGTCCAGTGTGTATCAGGCATGATCCAGGTAATCGACAGTGGATAAGGAAGGATTTCTAGAAAACCAGCAGGAGGCCGGCCCTCGAGGCCTGGATTTGGACACCTCTGGTCTTGAGTGAAAAGGTGACTTTGACATTTCAATAAGACGCATTTAAATATATTTGTGTGTGCACTTTTTCCTTTATCTTTTATAAAACAAATCGAGTAAAACATTTAAGAACGTTGATTCTTTTCAACCAAATAGTCCCTCGCCTTCCAAAATGTGTTTATAGAAGAAGCACTTTCAAGTGCTTTCCACTCTTGTTGCATTTGACTTGCCTGCATGAACTCTCTCACCTCCTTTAGTTGTATTTAGTCCATTAAGCTTGCTAGGAATTAACCACGCGTCAACACCTTTCTCCCTCCCAGCCCAAAAGCTCTCTGAGCAACAACAAGAGGGGAAATTACAAATACAAACACTGGTTCTGTCCCTCTATCTGCACATGCTACATTGTGGCTCTGCAAACAACAGTGCATTACTTTAATGCTAAAACAGTAACAGTCATCCATGCAACTCTTTGTTGCACAGGTTTTTAAAGACCACTTGTTCTGAAATTTTTAGCACATGAATATTTAACCTAATGTTTTTCACGCAGAACGCTATTAGAGAGTTTTAGCATGAGGACTGACGTCTAAAGCCCAAATGTGCTGTGAATTTTAGGGAACCATTATTCAGAGTGGAAAGTAGCACCTAATTACAAATACTCTAATCTCAAATCACTTGACACGGTGAGGTTTGCTTAGTGTGGCTCTACAACGAGTACAATTAATGGTGTCTGACATAGTTTGCACAGAGAAATATCAGGTCTCCAGGTTGAGGTAAAGTGGAATCCTCGAACAAAAAAGACCCGAGACGTCACGCTTCACTTCCTGTGACAGGTATCTTCACTGTGCAGGGCTAAACACAATTAGGAAGTTTGGATAGAATTGCTTTTTAATCAATCCAGGACAGAGTCAGACGCTTATTTGGGTGATTTTTCTGACAAGTGGTTTTCATTATCTACTGGGTTACATGCACAGCAGTGAAAGCACTTTCAGTTTTCAGCAGTCCGGGAGTTTTACAGAGTAAAACACATTCATGTTCATTACTAAGGGTTTTTTTAAACAAAAGCGAATGAATTACAATAAGAACTGAGAGATAGCCCTTTCAGCAGTAAACATTAACCAGATATTTCATTTCTGAGGCTCGTGGTTCATCTTAGTTCCTCAAAGAGAACACAGGTTGGTGTTAACACCTCTGCTTCTGTCAGATTGGTGATTTAATTAACCTTTCACCCTGTTTCCTGGCACCTTCACCTGTTTCTAATGTGCTCTGCCTATCAATGACTATTATAATTTATGAGTGTTTCATCAGAGGCGGAGGCTGAAGGCTCCCTCCCCTCTGCAGGTTCTGCCATAAAGACTCAGAGGAGATGGAGAAGCAAGAAGTGGAATTAGCCCACTGTCAAATGTGTCAAATTCCTTTAATTTAGCAAACTGAAGTGTGATTTTAGAATGAGACTCCTGTATTTTAGTTTAAAAGTCTGATTTATGAGCAATTCATGTTGGACACGATCCTTTTTAGGTTAAAATGGAACAAAAGCAGGTTTATATCGGATCATTTTAACATGTTCATAAATCTAACTTTCCATTTACTCTATATAAATAAAGATAACACCTTGATGTGTTATCACACAGAGCAATTTGCTTACTTTATGACATTGAAACAGTAGATTTCATATCAGTCATCACCAGGAGCAAACTGTTTTTACATCTGTCAACAGCAATGACAAATCTGTTTTATTATCAGTGATGTAAACTTTAAACTTAATGTTAAAAGGAGTCAAATGGAAACAAAAATAAACCTTAACTGAAACATGTGCTCAGTCCTTTGCCATTTGGTGAAGGGCACATGCATACACAGACACACAGCTGAACTCAGGTTTTTAGTCTGTTTTTACAAAAGTATTCTCAGGCGTATTAAACTCAATTAGAGGTTTATAGCCTCACTCAAATGAAAATCATCTTTTTGTATTTCTAACATGTACCTCTGGCCTTTTCCCCATGATGGAGGACATAAAATTGGCTTTCAGAGTATTTCTTCAATCAAACAACTTTAAATCAGGGGCAAACAAAAAAAGTGTGTTTGGAAAGGATTGTATGTGTGACGTAGGACCTCTGATAGAGAGCCACAAGCTTCCTCCTTTGCTGTTTTCTGATACATCGACTTTTAAACAAATAGATCCGTGTACGTCTTTGTTTTCCTGGTCTGAACTGGGATCTGGCTCCAGTATTGATCACTATTTTTGATGCAGTTCTGATGTTAGGTTGGGGTTATGAGGGGCAGTAAGCTAGCAGGAGGGATGATGGGAAATGGGGGAGTGCTTACTACACACCAACAGTTCTGTCTGCAATGAACTACTGCTGCTCTGCAGAAACTGTCCTAAAAATGACAGATTTTTAAATTTAGCTTAAAAAAAACATAATAATAATAATAATAATAATAAAAAGACCACTTGGAGCAAAAATGATCAGAGTGAGACTTTAGTGATGTCATATCAAGTCAGTTAAAAAGAAATTATTCATGAAGCAGCTCAGTTTGAAATGTTAACAATATCCACCCATTATAAATAGTAATTGATTCTTTACATTGAGGTTTTTTTCTGTCAAATACATTAAGTGCATAACATTTCTTTCAGTGTAAATGTTTCTTCAATTATTTTGCTTTTTCATTCTTTTTTTGTTGTATTTTGTTTTATGTTTTTATGCTCACTTGAGGTCACAAATACTGAAGCCAAACATTATGTCATCATGTGTGTAACTCAGGGGTCTGCAACCGTTTATTTCTCCTCTTTTACTTCAAATAAAACTTCAGAGTTAACTAATTATTGAACTAATTAATTTGTATTTATATTTTTGACATGTCAGATAGACCTAACTGATCAAAATGATAGTAAAAGGTTTAATCTACTTTCAGAATGGTTTATCATCAGAGTGATTCTCTTACTGCATTTACATGTATACAATAAAAAAGTGGATTCTACACTTAAAAATGCTTTTATTCACTATTAAAAGAAGAATGAGGATAAATGAACACCAAAGTCATAAACTCATAATAATAGAAAATCTCTTGTTTTTTTAATTTTATTAAAAAAATCTGTTGCATCTGGAGGATCTGAATAAACACAGGATGTGTTTTATTTTGAAAGGAACGTGCTGACTAACTTTGCGGCTCTTGCTGAGTTTGGGTCCATAGGAACCTCGTGGCTACTTCAGCGTTAAAAGCCTCTAGTCTAGCTGTTAAAATACAGATCTTCATATCTGTTCACTACAAATATATATTTTTTCATAGCTGTTACTCTAGTTTCACTCTACCTCATCTCTCCAGTTAAAACCTGCACAAAAAGGACAACTCCCATCCAAACAGCAATTAAAGCTAAAATAATTGCACTCAATCCGATTCTCATTTGCTAAGGTAAATATTAACACCCTGGTGGGCTGACATTTGGCTCTTGCCCAGCAACTGTAATGAACAATAATAGAAGAACATAGGAAAAAAAACAGAAAAAGAGAACCAAGTAAGATGTGCCATCGTAGCATTAAATAAAGAGAACCACAACAGAAAAATCTCTCTAGTTTTGGATTGATCTCTCTTCTCGCTCCAAGCTGAACATTGACCAATTTTGAACGTTAAGAAGCATTTTTAGAGCCTAAATGTCTCTTTAATGCTGCTTAGTGGGTTTGAAACATCTTGCTACAGAATGGCTCGGGGAACTTTGCTATTCCATCACAAGAGGGATGTGCTTTTAATCAGCCACTTGGCACTAGTAGGAGACAGCTGCCCGTCTGCAGGGCCATTGCCCGTGCTCCAAGCAGGCCTCGGGGTTTCGCAGATCCACAGTGACCTTCTCACTTTTTCAGAGCTTAATCCTCTTAGAAATGGAGTTTATGTCCAAAGGTTTGAAAATGTAAACTTATGATTAACATATATATCATACGAATATTTCAAATATATAATGTACACATTGCTTGCATGCACACAAGAGTCATTTGGAAGCACTGGAGTGATTGCCAGGGAGGCCAACGTGAGTCTGAGGACTACTAAATGTTGCCTGGTTCTTAGATGAAACGTGTATCACTTTGCTTCAATTAATGCACAGTTTAAATGTACATTTCATTCGTTTTTTGAAGCAGATTCCACAGAAATTCAACAAATTGTCTGAAAAATCAGTTTCACGAAAAAGTATCAAATTCCACTCATGCAGGATTAAGTTGGAGAAATACATTTATTACATTTCTTGATACACAATTTATATCATTGTATTTGAAGATAAAAAAACTCATTTTTATATCTATTTGTGGTCTAACTTTCCATTGTTTTTAAATCCAGTGTTCTCAGCTGTTCTGCTGTTTGTTTTGGTTTTGCATAAGTCAAAAATCTGACCCTGAATTTGTTGTTTTTTTCATTCATCTGCTGTGCTGTGGCGTGAGTTGAAGGACTTTCCACCAACCTCCCACCTGACATTTGAAGCATCTATTGACTGAAGATTCTGCAACACCAGATGAAAAATTGTGTTGTGTGAAGGCTGTCAGAAAAAGTGGTCTAGATTGTTGTGTTCCAGTAATTGTTTTGTGTTTGGCATTTTTTTTTCTCTTCGTATTTTTTATGTTGTTGTGTCACGTGTTTGTGTATTTAGTTATGTTGTGTTCCAGTTGGTTTGCTATAGTCCTGTAAATATAATTATTTAGCAGTCTTTATTATTAAATGGTTGGCACTCGCCCAGTATCATTAAGAGCTACGGTTTATTATAGAATAGAACAATTAAAAATGAGACCAAATGTAATTCTGTGTTTAGATCAAAGCATCCGCCGGCATCAAACACAGCGACTCATGAGCTTCGTGTTTGTCCTGGACTCTTTTCCTCATGTGTGTCGGCTTAGGCGCTGACTGTAACAAATTGTGGAATAACGAGCAAAAAAATGGATCAGTAGAACGTAGAAAAGCAGCTTTTCTACAGGACAGGAAATAGATCTGTCTGCAAGCATGGAAATCCTGTTTTTGAACAAACTCTTACAGATACTTTTAAAAATGTTTATAAATGAGGTTTCAGATTTTTGTTTATAGATAGTGTTCCCATCAGGAGATGTTGGTGGGACTTTTGTGTTTCATGAGCTCAAATCCCCAAAGCTGTTGGTAATTTATACATTTGTCCACCAGATGGCAGAAGAGCTCTGAAAACAAAGGGGCAGTTAAATGTATAAAACGTTTATTGAAAAAGGGTTCCTATCTATTAATATGCAAAGAAAGAGTTCACATGAAAAAAACAACTTAGAACTTTTTAAATAAAATAAATAAAACATATTAGTAAAATGTATAATATAAGACTGCCTTTTTAAGAGTTACATTTAAAAAAATATTTGAAATTTAGTTTAATTGTAGTCATTTTTACTAAGATTCCAGGTGTTTATGCAAAAATAAATTAAGGTTGCATATGTGTATTTATCTGCATCCATGGTGAAAGGTAAATAAATAATTGTAATTCTTCTATTTAGAACTTTTCTTCTAAATCATCTTATCATCACTTAAATTTAAAAAAAGAAACCTGCAGACATGTTAGGAAATAGATCGTTTTTAACTAACTATTGTTATGAGTTAGTGAGAGGCTTATTGAGTGAGCCTTCAGAAGGAACATATGTTATTGTTTAACTCATTATTAGTCAATAAATAAATAGTTTAGTCTTTGGATTGTGTAATTAAGGTTTCCATGTAGAAAGAGAAGGGAAAGAAAGTAATCTGAAAACAAACGTGTTCCCCTTAAAAAGATGGTAAAGGTTTGTATTGATTAATATAGATTCACTTTAACTGCGGGGGACAGAGTGTACAAAAGAATAAAGGAAATCTCCATCATTTAAAAATATATATAATAATAGCTCAAAAATGAGTCATTGTCAATAACAAAAGTTGACCTAAAGACTTAAGTCTTCCTGTTCCCTTTGCAGAAAAGCAACTCCAAATTATGATGTTTCCACCACCATGCCTCACAATTGCTGCTCTTGGGATGAAACTCATCACTTTCATCTGACCACGTGACATTCTCCCGATCTAACATCATCCAGATGGGTGAAAAAGACCTGGACATGTAAAGCAGCAAGACCTATTCACCACTGCAGGATTTGAATTGATGATAATATAGTATGTTAGAATAATAATCATTGTTACTGTGGTCCCAGCTCTCTCCAGGTCATTGGTCAGCCTCCCCATGTAGGTCTGAGTTTTTTCCTCGCCATCCTCTTCACCAGGTGAGCTCCATGGAGCTGCAGGTGGAGATGGATCTGTATTTGTTTTCTAATAGTTGATCTCTTCTCATCAAGCTGCTAGCTTATTGTACATTGATTCATCCCAGTCCTGTTCAGGTCTACAATCTTGTCCCTGGTGTCCTTTGACAGCTCTTTGGTCTTGGGCAAAGGGGATGTTTGTTTAAGGATGTCACATGTGTCTTTTAAACATATTACCACTTCAAACAGGTGACATTAATACAGGTAGCAACAAGTGGAGGACAGAAAAGATTCTGAAACAGGGGTGTCAAACTCAGTCGCACACGGGGCCAAAATCCAAAACATACCTTAGGTCTCCAGCCGAACAGGATAAACATTTATTGAACAAACAAAAACAACCTTTTTAAAACTTTAAAACTGTAACTTTTTAACATAATTATGAACTAGATTTATAGCATTACCTGCGATAGTGCTAATGTGAATGATGTAAGCTAAATTAGGCTGCTTAAGATGCTAGTGCTGATAGCGGATGCTGAAACTGATAGCTGAAAACGCTGAAGATGATAGTTGAAAACACTTAAGCTGATAACCAGCTCAAATATTTGCTAAATGCCAAATTAGCCTAAAAAAACTAGGTTAGCCAAAACAGGGAGTATGTAGCTCAAAAAATAGCAAAACTTCAAAATAGCATAAACAAACCTAATTAAAGTCTAAATTAGCCAAAACAGCTAGCATGTATCTGAAATACTAGCTAAACTCCAAAATAGCCTAAAAAGATCTCAGCAAATGCCAAAATAGTCAAAAAATCTAGCAGAATGGCAATTTTTAAAACTTTGAAACTGTAACTTTTTAACATAATTATGAATAATAAAAAAGCAGGAATATTATTCCTGAATAAATCAACTCAAAACTTAAATAACTTTCAATATATTGCTCTCCATAAAAATATATTTAGTCAAAATTATACAAGTTTAAAATAAGTGCAAGATAACATCAGGCCATTAATAACAATAAAATAAAATGATTAGGAGGGCCGGATAGAAATACCCAGAGGGGCGGGTCCGGCCCCTGGGCCTTGACTTTGACATGTGATCTAAAAGAAGAAATTACCACCTTAGCGAGGGACACATTTCTTGCTTGTTTTGTGTCTGATAAATACTTATTTTCTGCATCATTATGCATATAAATTCCTTAAATATCATACAAAGTGTTGTCCTGGACTATTTTTTGTTGTTGTTAACTTTACATTCTGTATTCCACAGTTAAAGTGTAGATTTGATGCACATCTCAGACCAAAACGTTTTCAAAATGAGGCTTTTGGGCCAAACTGTCATTCCAAAATGTAACACCAGAGGGAGCTCTCTACATTGGATTTGCACTTGTTTTTCTAGACACTTCCCTGAATCTGTCTGCATCCTAATACCAATCAATCTCAGAGGTATAAAACTTTCCCCTTAACACCTCAGTGACGTCATTTACTATGACTGAGGGTGGATAACTGCAAAGAACAGGAACAGACTGATCCAGAAATGTATCCTTTCTTCTCAGTTTTCTGACACTAAAATACATTTAGGTTGAGCAAAAAATATGAGCAAAGATAAACTCATCTAGTGAGAAACACAGCAGGTAAAAATGATGGCAGATGTGACTGTAGCATCAGTGCTGTGGTCTGTGCACAGATCATTTACAGTGAAAACAAATATTACTAAGGCTGGATACAAGAGCCGGGACAAAGGAAACAGTCGGATCAGGTTAGAACCAGTTCTCGGTTCCACGTGAATGCAGGCAGTAATCTCATCCATCTTGTCTCAGCGCTCACTAACTGCAGGCAGCCAAACGAACACAAAGAAGGTAAACTCCGGCTTTACCCCGCATACGTCAGTCGCTCGTAAACTCCCTGTTTTGCTCCCCGCTCTGGCGAGCTGACTCTCAGCTGATTATCACACCTGCGACATCTTCAGCACAAAGAGAGGTCAGCGACCCCGGGCAATGTGCTCCAAAAGAAAGTTGTGTCAGCAAAGTTATTGTGATGACTCATTTGTGTTTCGTTTGAAACTATGTTAAAAACAACAAACTCAGAATCGACCCTCCCTCATGTCATTTTTACGTTGTTATTATTTTCAGTGGTGTGACAGACAGAAAACCTCCTCCTGTGTGTAGTGCAGCGGGCCTTTGTTGGCTGGCTGACAGCTGATGCCAATAAGCTTTAGTGCAGGTGACCAGCTGCCTGGGAAACGCAGTCGTGTGCTCTTCCCAGCTCCCTTAGATCTGACCTGCAGTGTTAATCTGGACAGGTTTCAAACCAGTTTCAGTCCAGCACATGTACGCAGGCAGACTGTTGGGAAAGAGCTCAATACAAGTGAATATTTTATAAAAACACAAGCAGTTAGTTAGTAAATTGAGCTCACTGAATAACCCATAGCATGGTTTTATAAATTAATTTACATGAAATGCTAGACAAATACAAAACTATTTATTTTTGGCTGGAAGTTGGAAACTATTTATGCCACATGTGTCAAAGTCAAGGCCCGGGGGCCGGATCCGGCCCTCTGGGTAATTCTATCCTGCCCTTCAGATCATTTTATTTTATTGTTATTAATGACTCGATATTATCTCGTGCTTATTAGCTTATTAAGAGGACCTGTATAAAGAATTTATGATAAAACTCTGTCTCTGAGCATTTATTAATTCAAATCCTGTTGGATCAGAAAACCAGATGCTAGAAAAAGCTCAGACTAATGATGTAGCCGCTGAAATGGGCGTTACAAAGCCTCCCCTCCCTCTGCGTGCACCCTCGCCCGCATACGTTTAGTTCTGTGAGACATGATGAGCGTTCATTATTTAAGCTGTAAATTTTTAATGATCCAATATTGAAAGTCTTTATTTTTGTCGCCGCTAATGTTAGCTTAAGGCCACGAGCTTTTTTGTCCTTAAAGTTTTAAAGAAGCAGTGACCACACAGATCACCCCTCCTCTCACCCCCTCCACGAAGCTTCGACAGGAGCTACGTCAGGCATGGAGGGGCGCTGCAACAGGCAAAATTTTTGATTATGTCAAACTTTTGAATTATTTTATTTATGGTTTTAATTATTACTTTCTTTTTTTACATTTCACATGAAATGAGTGGTGTGTCAAATTGTAATAAGAAAAAAAATCATTGAAATTTGGTACCCCCTCCAGCAGATGGCCGCCTAGGCGGCCGCCTAGCTCGCCTATGCCCTGAGCCGGCTCTGAAATTACAGAATACAGAATTGTATTTCTAATGAGCTACTGTTACTGTGCATAAAATATGTCTTAAAAACAACAAATACTTTTTGCTTTTGGCTAAAAACTTCATAATTAAAAGGTCACAGCGAATGATTTAACAATAGGAAAAATAAGGTTGGAGTGGTACAAAACATTGAATTTATGTTAAAACTTAAACAAGTCGAACTTTGACCAATCAGTGACTTGGATTTAGTAGTGATGTATGGACGGCATCTTTTTCAGTACACAGATGTTGCAACCGTTTGAAAATTAATTATAAATAATTGGAGTTTGTGCCCAACTGGAATTTTATGACACCAAGTCTTTCATATATCAGAATAGAGCTGAGAAAGATTTGAGCAAGATTTATGAGATTTGCACCTCTTTGACATTTTGCACAAAGCCTCTACCACTTGTGAGTAAATTCGCTAATATGGAGAAGCAGTGGTCCAGTGTGAACATCGTATTTTAAAAGTATGCTCAAGAACCTGCATTTCAGTGCGTTCTTGAGCATGCAACACATCTCTGGTGTGCACGTAGCAAACCAAAAGCACCAGTTTTGACGCAGTTGACCTTTGCTCCCCTAAAGCAGGAAAGAAACCGCCACGCTGTGGTGATCGCCTTTGTTGTGTTCAGACATGCCTTGAAGGAGCTGTCAATATTTACCTGCTTCTCCTTCACCACCTCGAGCTGGATCGAGCCGCTCTTACGTACTCTACACTTACCTGAGGTGGGCCAAGACCTCATTTTTCTCAGTGCAAGTGTGTAGAACAGATATTTCTAACTCACAAATCCTCTAATATATTTTTAGTTTTACGGAAATGAACAGATGGATGAACATTTGAGATATGCATTTTTTTAGTAACCACCATTGTTGTTTTGTCTTTATATATATATATATATATATATATATTTGAGAGTCACAGGGTTGCTGGAGCCAACCAGGCTAACTGTTGGACAAGGTGTGCCCTGAAAAGGTCGCCAATCTGTTACGAGACCATAACAACCACACATACTCACAATCACTCCAAGGGACAATTCAGAATCACTGATTAACCTTTGAAGCCGTCTTATATTTTTGGACCGTATAAGGAATTCAGGAGAAAACCCACATATGCATGAGGAGAACATGCAAACCCAGAACCCCTGACCACGAAAAGCATCCAAAAGGATTCTGACTAATTCCTAAACCTGGATCCAGACCCCTTTCAGTAGATAGGTAACACTAAGATTACATAACAAGCTTTATCAACACATTAACAAACATTATTAAGGATGTTTATAAGACATTTGTAAGCATTATAAGCCAATCAGGTTTATTAACATACTTAGTAAGATTCATTACTCTTTACAAGCTTAACTTTAAAGATCTAAAATAAAGATTAGGGAAAGAGCAGCCTCTATCTTAACGAGTAAAGCCAAATATAGCAAAGCAAACTTTGTTAAATCCCATTAAAGTCACTAAGTAATGCACAACACTTGAAAAAAAAAGAGTTATTGTCGTTGGGACGATTTGATGAACTGACCGCAGCAGCTGTTGAACGCGTTTTCAGGTGATTGAGCGTGTGGACGTGAGCGCAGCTCACACCAAGCGTGATAGTGGCAGATGAACTACATATCCGTTGGCTGGGAAGCGTAAGGCCTGACGTTCGCCCGCTTTGATACAGATCCATGACAAGGCAATTGAGCCTTATCTGTTTCCCTTTTCTCTGTCAAGTTCCTGTACCCGCCAGCACATGTTGTGTAAGTTGGTGTATGTGGAGATGGGAGCCATTGTTATTGGTATTCAGTCATTTTCCTGTGCACGATTTAACAACTTTCCCTCTTTATTTCATTAATTTCTGTTCAACCGTGAACACGATCAACGTCATTCCAGTAGATTTTGAAGGAGAAAAGCGGCATGAGCCGCTTTTCTCCTTCAAAATCTACTGGAATGACGTTGATCAAGTTAATGCTTAAAAAGTTACAGTAAATCAAAGAACATGTTAAAGGGTTAATGCAAAAATGTAGTCGTCACCAAGACAACAAATGTGTTTATTTGGTGAAAGTGTGAGACATTCGGAGCTCTCTCCGTAAACAGATCAGGTTGACTGAGCAGAAGCTAATTATTGAGTGCTTCTGTCATGGTTTCATGGTGCAGCCGTGTCCTTAATCAGCCTCATCCTCGTCACCTGGACTGAGCTGTGTTTAATCCACACCTCAACTTCTCAACTTCTACTTCCCTGACAGTTTGTCTTTGCGGGACAGCTTTCAGCTCACGGTCTTGCCTGATTCTGACCCAGCTGTGCCCCAGAACCCTGAGCCAAGCCCTGACGCAGCAACGCCCCAGAACCCTGAGCCAAGCCTGAGTTTCAGGATTATCGCTCATCTTATTAAACTCCTTCCTGAGTTTGTTTTTGTCTGGGTTGTATACATCCACAAATCCCAACAGCTACGGCAATAAAACTCTACATGGAGAGTCACCTACAGATTCTAAAAAAGTGGTAACCTGGTGACTAAATATCCCTTTTTTCCCCTAGTTAGACTATAGCTGTGTATAACATTAGATTTTGGGAAAGGCCTAAATAGTCTAAAATTTGTCTAAAATTTGACTTGTTTGCATTTTACTTTTTATTTAATTCCTGAAATCTGTTTACAAATTATGTTTTTTATGCCTGTCTGGACACCATTTTTCTAAAATAAATCTGGTTCACTGTCTATGTACACAATGATGTCAGAACTGACCTCAAGCATAAAACTCTTGTTAGTTAGTTTGTTTTTGATTGTGGGGATGACATTTTATGAAAAATCTAACTTACAAAAAACAACAACAGAGAAGAACAGACTGTTAAACCAAAATAAGATGATAGAGTATGACAAGTGATGAACAGAAGACTTAGCTTCACCCAACAGTAGATAGGCTCCAGCAGCATCATGAACCCTTAAAGGGATAGAGGGGGTTGTACGGATGGATGGACGGACGGACAGACGGATGCATGGACGGATTGATGGATGGACGGATGGACAAATGGACGGATGGATGGATGGATAGATGGACAGATGGATGGATGGACAAAAGGACTGACGAACGGAAGGATGAATAGAGGGATGGATAAATGGCTGGATGGATAGATAGATGGATGGACGGATGGACGGATTGATGGATGGATGGACGGACAAACGGACAGATGGATGAAGGGAGGGATGGACGGATTGATGGACGGACGGATGGATGGACGGATGGATGGATGGATGGATGGACGGACAAAAGGACGGACGAACGGAAGGATGGATGGATGGATTGGATAGATGGACGGACAAAAGGACGGACGAACGGAAGGATGGATGGACGGACAAAAGGACAGACGAACGGAAGGATGGACGGATGGATTGGATGGATCGACGGACAAATGGACAAATGGATGGATGGATGAATGGATGGACGGACAAAAGGACGGACGAACGGAGGGATGGATGGTGTCAAGGGTGGTGGTGTAGGACCCAAACGCAGGAGACAGGACATGGTGGCAGAAACTCAAACATTTTACTTTACTTTACGGATGGATGAAGGGAGGGATGGACGGGTGGATGGAAGGATAGATGGACGGATGGATGGAAGGATAGATGGACGGATGGATGGATGGATGGATGGATGGACGGACAAACGGACGGATGGATGAAGCGAGGGATGGACGGGTGGATGGAAGGATAGATGGACGGATGGATGGATGGACGGACAGAAGGATGGATGGAGGGATGGATAAATGGCTGGATGGCTGGATGGATGGATGGATGGATGGCTGGATGGCTGGATGGATGGATGGATGGATGGATCTAAAGCGGTCTTTCCAGCAAAAGCCAAGAACTGTCTATCCAGGTGTTTGTCCACTCCAGTGTTGTACAGCTGTTTGATTTGACATGGATGATCTCTTTTAACACCCGAGCTCCAGTATTTATGTCCTTTGATTTATAGTAATTTGTTAATTTTTAACATGATCAATGTAAATCCAGTAGATTCTGAAGGAGAAAAGCAGCTCAATGATCCATCCACACTCAGCTGGAAAGTTACAGTATGTTAAATATTTTGCGTTTAAGCGTCACTGACGACACTTCAGGTGTTAAAGGGTTAAAACTTAATCAGCTGAAATGCAACTATTTTCTGACATTGAAAATAAAAGGATAAAGTTTACTTTTATCCCTCCAAGTTGCCCAATTCTGATTAGTTTGCAACGTTGACATTTCTTCTGTGTATTTTGATACACTTTCTTCCTGTAAGATTAAATATTTATTCATAGCATTCATTCCTCATGGACACCATCATTTTTGTGCTATCGGTCTGCTGCAAAAACTGAAACACGTTTTGCTTGCATACTTCCCCTTCATTATGCAATACTTTATTCCCAGCATTGACTGCTGTGATTTTTTTCTTTTCGTAAATGCAGGCTTTCATGTTGAAATGTAATCAACCAAAAGAAAATAATAAATAAAGAATTCAGTCCAGAAATATGAAAGTATTTTTTAATAAATTGAATCATTGAGTCAACAGTCTGGCTGTTGTGAGCGGATTTGCTGTAAAAAAGTTACATTCCATTATGAGTCAGTTACAGTCAAACGTTCAAAAAGAGTTTTTATGGTAGCGGTGCTGCACTCACTGCTGTTACGATTCCCATCTGACACATTTACCGAGCACTTTGATCGGCGCCTCCTTGTAAGTGCAGTCAGTGCTTTGAAGGATTCTTCAGAAAAACACCTCACCAAGACGAAAAACACATGTTCCTGTCCTCCAACGTCATCTGTTTGTTTCATTCTAATTTACTTTATTTTCACTTCCCATCTACAGCTGGCAACATAGTTAAGACGTTTCCCTGCCTTTTCCCAGTATGTACTGAGTTCATGAGGTCGGCATTGTTCTTCAGCTGCGATAAGGCGATGCTACTGAAATATCAGCTGTTTGTGACGAGATATAAATGATTTACGCAATATTTAACAACTCAACCCCGAAAAGAACAGCCAATGCTCTCTATCTGAAGTTGATAATAAACATCAACCAGGGCTATGACATAACATGTACCTTAAACCCTGGCCAAAGGGAATCCCGTCAACAAGTACATGTTTATGCTGATTCAAGTGTTTTATTAGTCCACAACACGGTGCAGACTGATGTCAAATCCCCCAAACAGGCAGTCAAATGCACAGATAAAACACAGATTTGACGTATAAATAGAAGCTAAGGACTGCTATTGTTTCTAGGCCTGCACTTCCTCTTTCGGTGGACAGCAGATTTGCTGCACCTGTAGGGCAAGGGGCGGGAAAACGAGGGTGGAGGTGTTGGAGGGCGAGCAGAGGGGATGGCAGACTGGACAGGACAAAGGGAGTGCGATGTAGAACAATGGTAAGGCCTTGTGGTGGAACTGAAACGAGACAGCGTGTCTGCAGAGCCGCCGGCCGCCCAGCCCTATAAGGAGCCTCCAGCGCCATACAGGAAGGGGCTTTCTCCAACAGCCTAAATCACACACAGAGATAATTACACAATATACAATCACACAGCGATACAGGGTAACAATAGAGGCCCCCATCCTGATCAAGGCCTGGACATGACTCTGCTGTAACTCCAGGGAGTCATCTCACACGAGCTCAAAGAATAGACAGTCCTGTGGAGGGAGACAGTTACAGAGACGGAGGTTAAGAAAGGTCAGAACATTGCAAGGAAGGGTCAACCGCTCGATGTCTGCTTACACAGCATCAGTTTCTCAGGAAGCATGGGTTAAGACCAGATAAGGGCAGTTTATGTCATGTATCTCATGTTCCAGTGTTAACCACAACAATCAAGTCCACAGCCAAGTTTGAACTAGAACAACTACTTTTGTTGAAATGTTGCAATATGTTCTTCCTTCTAGTCTATTCATTAAAAAAGAATAAAAAGACTTAAATTCAGGGTATTTTTCAGTCTTAATTACACAACTCAACTTTTGTGGTTTTGAAGCGTTATTTAAAAATGAGTCTATTAAATTCCTCAACTGCATAACAAAAGAAAATAAACATGCAATTTCTTATTGCGAGTAGCATTTATTTTAAGCACTTCTATTGTAGCAAAAGTTCTGACTTATGCATCCAAATGCATTTCTAATAAAACCCAAGTCACAATGCAAGTTAAGTTTCAACCATATTTCAAATTATGTTTCCAAAACAACTACAACTTTTAAAGCCATGTGGACTGAAGTCAGTGTGCTTAAGGCTCACAGGGCAAATACTGCAGGAGATTATTGCATCAGATACAGTCTAAAAACTAATCCAGGATAGTTGAAATCTGTACAAACTTTACACACTTTTCTCAGACAGACCTGAACATTTGAGACAAGAATTACCACTTTATTTTTTACTATTTTCTCTCTTGTTGAAACTTTCAAAGTTCAAACTATCAAACTAAAGATCTGCTCACAATCAAAGTTTTTCAGAATAAACTTCTGTCAAGCTGAACACATTCTGAACAGCAGTGGTTCCCAACCCCTGAGCCGCGGACCAGAACCGGTCCGTACTTGATACCGGGTCGCAGACCAAAAAAAAAAAAGAAATTCTAGCTTAGATTATTTCAGATTAATTTATTTTCTGATCCTGAATTAAGTTTCATTTTAGAAAACTGCTGAATTTTGTTCACATTATCCGTCTTGGTCACTTGACTTAGAGTGGCTACTAGCATTGCTAAGCTAGTAGTTGAAAGCTAACAAAAAACAAACGATAAAACTTATTTGGAAAGTTTCTTTAGGGAGAAAAGAGCCAGTGAGGAAACCAAAGAAGAGCCTTCAACTTCCAACAACAATAAAGATGGTGTTTACGGACAAAACCGTGAGTCTTCCTGAGAATACAGAATTATTGAGTCAGCTGTTCTCATGTAGCATGTAGCTCCGTCCTTTAAATAGTGACAGAGTCTCGACTGTTTCACACACACAGACAGGAAAGTTGGAGAAACAGTGGATTTGCATTTCTATTATATTTAGAAAAATACCAGTTTTACAATGGTTGTGTCATTTTATTAAATGTAGCTAAAGCTAGCATCCATTTTGACGTTAAAGGGAAAATCAAACGTTTTACAGAAAATGAAGATTCAATCAAATAAAGTTGCTTATTTGTAAAAATCGTATAAAAGGGGCATTTGAGAAATTTCTTACAGCAAGGCTGAATTAGGTGAACATCTGTTCAGAAACTTTGTGTTGGAAAAAAAAACAATAAATGAGGATTTATGTAAAGACAAGATATGATCAATCCTTTTGCCTTGAAAGATAACTGGAGCCTGGACTGAGTGTTAAAATGACCTTATATGGGGAAATACTTTGTTGCTTTTGCCAGCTACATATTAATTTTACAACACAACGAGATAGATTTGGTTAAAATAGTTTGATTTAATTAAATGGGGCGGAGACAAAAAAAAAATATTTTTCTGTCCCCTTTCATTTTCACCAAAGACAAGACTATAATGACATTTTTGTTGTGTGTGCTATGAAAATGAAATAAATAAACTTAATCAAACTAAACTAAAACAAACAACATAAAAATTTCTTGTATGGATGTTTTTTTTTAAATCAGAAACAACTTCTACAAACCAGCAACTTAGTTTAATTGAATCTTCATCTGATATGTTTAGACTTTTTAGACTATGATTTCTTGTAATAGCATTTTATTTTGAAAACAGATTTTCAGAAACTGGAAACTTGCCTGAAAAAGGTTGGAGACCACTGCTGTACAGGATGCACGGAGGAAATTGATTGCCAAAGGTCTACATCTAATCAGGACGCAGAACACAGTGCGCTATTTTATCAAAAATTGCACTGAACAAAGTTTGCGAAACACTGAGAATGCAAAAGGTGAACTGCAATATCAAGGGAACACTTGGTTAGCATAATGTGAGCTGAAGTTTATGGCAGAAAAATGTAAAAGTCAAAAAAGTTTTGACTCTTTTTAGAGGCTTTGTCAAAGAAAATGTCTCATCTGAACAGACAAGACGATAAAAAGAAGACAGATTTAGACATGTTCTTCTGACATTATGACCATTGAAAAACTGTGAGCATGTCCAGAAACACACGTGAGGTCTACGGGATTCCTGTTGGGTCAGTGATCATGCGGTCCAATGCCACATGCTCATCTGGGGTTAAGGTTGCTTATCTGAAAACCTGGTGACAACCAGATGATGTTTAGTTTGATTAAAAAGAAATTCCTGTTCAATGTGAACAAATGTAACCACTAAGAATTCCAGATTCATGGAGTACTTTGGTTCAACTGTTCTGGGAATTAATATTTTTTTTATTTCCCCTTGTTTCCAATTTTCCATTTTGCCAGATTTAAGAAAGTGGGGCTTTACAATCAAATAAAAGTCAAGAAAATAATGTGGGACTGATCTTTGGAGAATATGAATGAAACTAGACTGACTTTAACGAAATGAAGGCCTAAGCCGGAATGAAATTTTTCCAAGGGAAAGAATTTAATCTGCAATACCTCACCATGGAACTTTTTTTTTAATTGGAAACATGTGTCCCTTAAATGGTCATATTTCCTGTTTGCCACCCTGTGGTCGCCGCTGTCCTCCATCCTGTTTGTCAAATAAACAAGCTCAGAGCTAGGAAAGGTCGCTGTCACTAGTCCGGCCGTAGTCCCGTGGCACGACGCGGACTCGAATGTTTGGTTTGGGATGTGGGCGAAGCGTCACGGTGTCTGCAGCGTGCCGTTCATGAGGCAGGGGTCACATTTTACGCACACCGCTGACGCAACCTGTGCAGCACTGCTAGTGTGAGTCCACAGAAAACAAAACCCATGCACACTGCAGTTATTGTGACAAAGAATGAGAAAGAATTCCATGATTTGTAAGTTGAGAATGTGTTTGTCTCTCTTGTTTTTCATGCCAAGCTGCTTCGCTTGGGACCGCCACGCACACACGGGCCCGAATAGGAAGAGGAATGAGTCACACAAGCTGGCACTTCAAGGAAAACTCTTTCCTTTCCTGCATTCTTCTTTGCTCTCATTTGACTCTCTTCCTGGATGGATCTTGCATCACTTTGACCTTTTGACTTTTGCCTATCATCACCAGCCAATCCACCAGCTGCTTGGCATTGTTGGCACGGAGTGGAGAAATGGACAGAACTTTGCTGAAAAACAGGAAGTGTCTGCAGACTCAGCTTTGTCTAACTGGACTTGAATGTGACAAATACCTGAGTTTCTACACGGCTGGTTAAACTAACAAACAGCCAATTCATACAGAAACGTCCATTTCTTTTTTTTTAATTAACCTGCTTGTGGGGCAGCCGTAGTGCAGAGGTAGAGCGGTCGACCTCTTATCATTAGAGTGCAGGTTCAGTTCTCACTCTGCCCAGCCGTGTGTCGAAGTGTCCTCGAGCAAGGCACTGAACTCCACATTCCTCCCGGTGGTTATAGGTCAGCGGCAGTGTTTGTCAGCATTGTGTTAATATGTGGATGGGTGAATGAGACTATGACTGTAAAGCACGTTGGGCCTTCTAATAAGGAAAGAATGTACAATTTACCATTTATTTAAAAAAAAAAAGTCAAAAAATGTCCACAAAAACCCTTTGAAAATTATTTTTTGCTAAAATAAATCATAGATTGTCCTCTTACTATTTCTAAGCAGTAGAATAAAATAATATGAATTGCTGACTAGTTCCATGTAGCACTTTAGAATAAGATTCCTTAACAAACTACTTATAAAGTATTAACAAGCATTATTAATGTGTTTATATGGCTTTTTTTTTTAAAGTCAAAACTCAAAAAAATAAGACATCTCCTAGACCAGGGGTCTGCAACCTGCGGCTCCAAAGCCACATGTGGCTCTTTTATCTCTCCATGGTGGCTCTCTGGATGAAGAAAAATAAAATAATAGTAATTTGCAAAAAATGAAGAGTTTTACTTCTATTTTAGCAACATGCTAACATTTTTGCTAGTTTCTTGTTTACTGGGCTTTTCAGGGTAATTTAGAGTTTAGCTTCTATTTTAGCAACATTCTTACATTTTGGACTAATTTAGTTTACTGAGGAATTTTAGGATATTTTGGAATTCGGCTAGTAATTAAGCAAGAAAATAGCTTTTTTGGCTAATTTGTTCTCCTATGAGTTTGTTGTGCTAATTTGGAGTTTAGCTTCTATTTTAGGAACATGCTAACATTTTTGGCTGATTTAATCTACTGAGGCATTTTATGCTAATTTGGAGTTCAGCTAATAATTAAGCAACAAGCTAGCATTTTCGCTAATTTGTCCTCTACTCAAAGTAAAAGGTGAAAACATTAAAAAAAGTCAAATTTTGACAGATGCTAGTTTCTATTTATATTTTTTTTACCTTTGTTCATGCCATAAATACTTCACATTAATAATAATTCACATTTATTAAAAAACAAAAAGAAGGTCATGAATGCAAATTCAAATTTCCTAAAGACTAAAGTAGTCATGCGGGTCCTTCTAGGTTTTGATCAGTAGAAAACAAACCCAAATGGCTCTTTTACTGTTAAAGGTTGCCGACCTCTGTCCTAGAGCATATCAAACATTCCTCGATTCAGACCCCCATGACCGCTTTCTGCTCCTGCGCGCACGTCTTTAATCCAGTCAAAAAAGTCTTCGCATGCGAGAGACGCTCTACTTCCTCATGTGTGAGCTGGTCCCTTGGTCAAGAGTAGAATCTCAATACAGAGGAGCCCACTAGCTCAATACAGCGGAGCCCACTAGCTAGCTCACTACAGCGGAACTCGTTAGCTCGACACATCGGAGCTCGCTAGCTCGATACAGCTAAGCTGGCTGGCTCGATACAGCAGAGCTCGCTACAACAGAACTTGCTAGCTTGCCACAGTGGAGCTCACTAGCTCTCTACAGCAAAGCTTACTAGCTCGCTACAGCCGAGAATCGCTACAGTGGAGCTGGCTACCATGCTACGCCGTCCACTGGGAGGCTAGCTAGCATAGTAGGCTAACTCACTTATACCCACTTAAGTCAATGAGGGCAAACCCAGGTGGGGCCACCACAGAAACTGCCGACACAATTTCTGCCACTTTTAACCCACATGGGACCCACCAGGCCTTGCTGGCTGGGATCTCATTCCTTTAATCTTTTTTGTAGCATTCTGTTGAAAATGTTGATTTAGTACACTTAAAATCATTAGTAAATATCCTGTACTCACAGTACTGTATCTGTTGTTTTTCATGCTAAACTCTTTTAGTATTGTTTCTGCCCAAATGTGGTCAATTGTCAAACTTTCATAAAGATTTTTTCTTTTTCTATGTCAAATACAGTTTGACTCTTTAATCCTGTTTCAAGGATCCCACATTAAACACTGTGATGACTGTCTATAAACATTTTATGAAAAGTTAAACAAACTGCAATACTGTCAGTGGGGTTACAAAGAGGTTCCAGTAAAGCTGTGAGCTGCAGGAAGATTGTTTAAAAATGTCTAAAAATACCAGATGTAAATTAAAATTGGATTTCTGGGGCCAGTTAAATAGGAACAGTCTTTGGCAGAGACCCCCTCATTCTGGTGGTGGCTGGGATCTCATTCCTTTAATCTATTTTGTAGTATTCTGTTGAAAATGTTGATTTAGTACACTTAAAATCATTAGTAAATATCCTGTACTCACAGTACTGTATCTGTTGTATTTCATGCTAAACTCTTTTAGTATTTTTTCTGCCCAAATGTGGTCAATTGTCAACTTTCATAAAGATTTTTTCTTTTTTTCTATGTCAAATACAGTTTGACTCTTTAATCCTGTTTCAAGGATCCCACATTAAACACTGTGATGACTGTCTATAAACATTTTATGAAAAGTTAAACAAACTGCAATACTGTCAGTGGGGTTACAAAGAGGTTCCAGTAAAGCTGTGAGCTGCAGGAAGATTGTTTAAAAATGTCTAAAAATACCAGATGTAAATTAAAATTGGATTTCTGGGGCCAGTTAAATAGGAACAGTCTTTGGCAGAGACCCCCTCATTCTGGTGGTGGTGCTTTGCTCAGAGGACCTGGAATGGCTCGGCTGAATGTGATAAATACCGGAGTAGTTTTGTTCATGTGAGACCTGTTGTGAAGAATTGTGAGTCAGAATTTACATCCACTTTGATTTCCTAAGTTAAACGCGAGGACATAAACTATCATGTCAACATGGTTTATAGCTATATAAATGTTGCAACAAAAATATTTACCGGTAATATTACTCTACAAACAAAAGTAATACAAAGCCAATAAATAAAGCATTGGTGATTTTAAAAAATGCATTTAAATGCATGTCAGAATCTGCACTTAGATTTAGTATTACACAACAGTTTCTTCACGTTGCAAAACTGTTTTGCAGGATGTTCTCACTGTACTGGACAAGACAACAGATCCACAGTAAACAGCTGCTCTCACATATTTGTGTGAATGATTAGTAAGCATTCACACTATAGGGATTCTCCTGCTCATTTCTGTACGTTTTTCGGCATGTTACAGGTTCAGAGATTTCAGCAACCTTATTAAAACATTCCACTTGTTCAGGACATTACTGCTTGTGTTTTTGGTATTCACACATTTTAGAGTTTTGAAAATATTGAGCAAAAATGCCCCATAGGAAATGAATGAGAAAGTCTTAAAATTTCTAAATTGTAAGTGGATTAGCAACAAGTCTTAATATATTCATGGGCTATGTTTTCATATTTTATGGTAATTTTCAAAGCAACATGCTAACGTGTTTGGATAATTTGTTATCTACTGGGGTTTCTTAGGCTAATTAAGAATTTTAGCAAAAGGCTAACATTTACTGAGGAATTGATTTTATATATATTTTAAGAACAACAAAAAAGATTGTATGGTCTAACATTAAAAAAATGTTTGTGTTTGAGATGTAACTTTTGACTAACTTTTGTCGTCATGCAGATGGTTTCCCATCTGGCCTTTGATGACCCACTCCAGTGAAAATAGTGTTTTTGGTATTTTTAAGATGTTCTTGTGGCCTTTTACTCCTGATTAAGGACATTTATTAAAAGAAAAAAAAGCTTAAAATTACATTTCTTAGTATTTCTTGTGTCACTGTGGTGAACCAGAAGCAAATAAAAATGTATATGGAAAAAGATTGAAGGTGTGACGTAGAACAGACTACAGCAAGCCGCAGGCTCCCGGCTCTGCTCCATTCTGATGCAGACACATAGATCCATGTAAGTCTTTGTGTTCCTCGTCTGAGCTGGTATCTGGCTCAAACTGGATTGCTCCAATATTTGTCATTTATGTTGCACAGCTAATGTTAGGTTGGGGGTATGAGGGGTTGTAAGCTAGCAGGAGAGAGTGTAAACAGATGGATGATGGGAAATGAGGATGGGTTTACAATACACCAGCAACCTGAGGATCCGGAGCCTCTTTCTTCTCTCCATTGTGGCTCTTTGAGTGTGAAGAAAAATGTGAATAATTTAAATCAAATAATGGGTTTGTAGTTCTGGTTTCCCCCTGCTGCTCAACAGTGTCTGGAAGCTGCTCAGAGTTCTTAAAGTATAACGCATTTACATGTTTTGATTTTTAAAAGAAAAAATTGGAATCTACATCAACAGGGTAGAGAAAAAGAAAGAAAGTACACATAATGATAAAAAAAAATAAAATAAATGCATTTTTTTCTTGCGTTTTTAATTTAAGCAAATCTACTGCAGTAGGCTGTATTTTATTTTGAAAAGAATGAGTATGTGCTACTGTCAAAAGTAAAAAAGAAAATTTAAAAATGACACATAGAAAAATGTCATGCTGTTATAATTCAAGTATTGTAAGTATTTGAAAGCTACATTGTTACAAATGAATAGCTCATCAGTCAAAAAGATTTCTAAACAGGAAGTGGTATTTAGTGACTCTCCCTGGTTATTTGGACTGGAAGAAACTGACCTAATGGCTCTTTTAGTGTACCGGTCTGTACCCACAACTGACAGGTGAATTTCTAATGAATTCCTGCCGCCCTGCAGAAAATAAGTCCTAGAAAACAATGCATAATTAAAAGACCAAGAGGAACATTTTGAAAAAAGATCAAATGATGATTGGATTGGTACTTAAAATACTTTAACAATCACACTATTGACTTTAAAGTGTGTGGCTCTTGTTTTAACCAGCACTGTTTGGCTTTAACCTCAGTGTCATTCCTCATGGTCTTCTTATTTATTTATTTATTTACTTCCAGCTTATTTATCCAAAACGTTTCATAAATGACTCTGCCTTTTAAAGATAACCTTTATAATGAAGAGAAATACTTTCAACAGTTTTTATTCATTTATTTATAACAAACTAAAGTGTATTCTAACGGTGATGTTTAGATTTTGTAATGTACACCTCAGTTTATTCATCGATGCATGTTTTGATTGTTTTACTCTTCTCAGCTGTCCTGACTTGTTTTCTCTTGTGAATAACATTTCTCAGTCAGCATTACGTACTTTGGGTTTTTATGCATTTCCGCATCAGAGACCGGGATGGCGTCAACCACTAATTTGGTTGTATTTGTGCTTTGGCTGCTTCTAAACTTCCTCATTTCCAGAGGCAGTTAGGGTATAGCTGGTTTTAGGCACGCTGATCTGTGTTTTAGGCCAATATTCTCTTAAAAAGTATTATTATTCTTGTAAAGGTCACATTTAGTTGTTACTAAGCTCATTTTTTCTGCTTTAAAATCAGAGCTGGTTTGGTTCCAGTTTACTGCAGTTGCATCAGATTAATATGCAGCTTACATCAAGAGTTGATGACTTACTCCTCGGTCAGATCTGCTTACTGCGTGCTGACTAATCCTAAGCTTGTGCATGGCTTATACTCAGTTCCTTCTCACAGACGGTTGGAACCAGTCTGCTCTGGATCTCAGGCCACTGGCACTCCCTGCATGTAATAACGAATCTGTTTTCACATTCATTTTAGTTTCTTACTTTGAAACACAGTCTGTTATAGGAAATCCACCTGAGGGGATGAACCACACGTTGGGGTTAAACAAGAAAAACAGAAGTTATAAGTTGTTTTTGTTCAAGTGAATGGTTATTTTGGCTATTTTTTTCTCACATTTTGATTTTTAATCATAATTTTTTCCAGAAAATTGAACAAAATTGATGAATGAGTTCTAATATATCCATGTTTTTACAGAAATGTATATTACACCTATACCCTGTCTTTGATTTGTCCATATTAGAAGTCAAATTTGTAACATAATTCATCTCTGAATCTGCTGGATTCACTCCTCTGCTCTTTCATTGGGACTTCTGTCATCTCTTGGTCGTCTGCCACCATGTCTGACGACATCAAAGCACTCGCCACTTCCAAGGCTGATGAAAGGCAGGAAGAAGGTGGGAGAGTACAGACCTGTGTTCAATGCTGCGCGCTGCTGCCAAAAAGACAAGGATGACCTGGACGACTACCGTCCATATTTACATTTCTTTTCCCAAACAATATAGCCCTGGAGACAAAGAGAGAACCAATAAAAGCCTCGACCGGGGAGATGAACACAAGCCAAACAAAAAAGTAAAAAAAAAGGCCAGCTGCATCTTAAAAGATCAAAATCCAACAGACCAAACAGCCTGATCAACTGGAAAATTAGACCAAAGAAAATGACACATTTTCAAGATATGAATCAAGTTTTGACACTTGCATAAAAACAAGCCCCCCTTTAGTTTTTATGCAACACTTCAGATGACAGAAATCAAACTAGTTCAACGTCAAACTGATTTTTTTGAGAAATACGCACAACTCTTGATGGTTTTACGCATAAAACCTACTGACCTGCCCTCTAAAGCTAACATATTAACACTTAATACCTCACTTATTGTAGCTGTAAGATTGCCAACTGCAGACAATGACTGCCAAACCGTTGACTTTCTAGGAAATAACCGGAAAAATCCAGTTGTGCAAATCTAACACGCTAAAAAAAAGCAGCTGTAAGATTAAAAGCACTTAATCTGAGGAGATTGCCGACGCTTAAACAGCTTTTTCAAAATCAGTATCTGTGCAGGACTTTTACTATTCTAGAACTACTTAACTTTAATATTTTCTCTATGCAGGGGCAGAGCTAAGGGGGGAAAGGGGGGGCAACTTTTGAGTCAATATTAGCATTGATAAGAATTAAGAAATCATCAAAACAAGCTTTTTTAAGATAAAAAAAACACAACATTGGATCAATTAACAAAAACTCTGTAATTTGTTGCAATTATTAAGTAATTTAACATTTCTAAACAATCTGCGTATTGACACCATATTAGAATTACATTTTTAGGTTGAGTAAACCATCAACTCTGTATTTTAATTTGATGAAAACTAATAATGTTAAATGTAATAATCGATCCAATGTTTCATTTTCTCAGTACAATATAGATAACAATAATAAACAGTATTTTGGATACTTTTGGTCTTTGGTTCCAAAGTCTTCTCCCCCCATATAAAGTGTTCTAGCTCCGCCCATTTTTCAGAAAGTTACTTAATTAAATCTGTGAACATTAATTAAAACTACTAGCTTTTGTGCCACCTCTGATTACTGATAATATGCATGATTTTGGAAGCTGTTTTCATTGCTCAACAGGAGGAAAACAAAGAGACTCGTCTGTGTGCGCAAGAAGACTCATTTGTCCTACGCAAACACTCCTCTGCCCAGACTCACCTGGGAGGTGCACACCTTGAGGCAGCTGATACCGGCGCTTTCTGTGTTGCAGCACATGCTGATGATGTCATGCAAAGCAACCCTGCAAACTGGTTTGAGCCGGCAGAGGGACTATCAAAGCAAGGAGATTAGCAGGCAACAACCCAACTGCGTGTGTTGTGTATCTGCAGTGCAGTCTGCTTGTACACGTTACCACAAGAAAACATTTCAGAGTGTTAATGTAGCATTAGCAGTGAAATAATGGAGGGTTTGTTTGTGCTTTGATGAAGAATCAGACAGTAAGAAAGCAAAGCCTCCTCATGTGTAAGCTGCTTAAACAGGCTCTTATCAGCAGGGCAGGGATGATTATTAAATGCTTTAACACCAACACACCACAGAGACGCCCCACGCCCTGGCCTCTCAGGCCGGGCCAGAGCCAAACTAGTTTGTACCGGTCTGTGGTGAGCCATGCTGTTGAGGGGGAAGCCCGATGATGATTAACCACATCCTCTCATGAGTCACTCAATCCCTCATGAAAGTGTTCTCCGTGTCTGGGTCAAATGCAGTAAACACCTGGAAAACGTGGGTCTTCTCCATAGTTATTTTGTGTGTATGACTCAACCAGTCTGCTCCAAATGACAAAAGCACTAGGTTGTGTTTCCATGGTGACTTTGTTTGGTGTGCTGTTCTAAATCTTGCAGCTGGACATTTGGTTTTTTGCCACTTTGACGTAAAAAATGTAAATAAATTGGAATAATTATCTCACATTAAGCTTAAAATGTATGTTTATGATCAACAAAAATCTTTCCCTATTGGGCGGACCATGTTACAGCTATATTAAAACAAAGTGTGTGAAGAAGGACCAAACAGGAGCTCAACTTTAGTATAATTTATTAAAAATAACAAAATCATTGGAGACACAGTAGTGGCCACTCATGGGCCTTGTGTTCATACAAGGACAGGCAATAGTAACATAGGCACCAGAAAGTCTTCCTGCAGCATCAGCAGGAACGCGCGCCTGCACGCGCACGGCGCTTCTTCACAGTCACGCATCCATAGGAATGCATCGGTCACTTCAAGTCTGTGGGATTCCCTTCATGTCCCCCCAGTCACTTCAGCCCCTTCAGCTGCGGGGCTCTCGGCTGCCTCCGTCCACGAGGCCGTAGCCGCGGCGTGGCGCCTCGGCCGGACCGGTACCGGTACCGGTCCCGGCTGCGCGCTCTCCTCGGAGCCTGACGCCGCCTCGCCATGGCGACAGGTGAGTCGCACCTGCGGCGGTGACCCAGTCACATAGCTAATGTTTTCACATCAGCTCACATGCAGTGAGGCGCGCAGCAGCTCAGCGCAGTTTCAGCAGCTGTCGGACCATCCCCGCGATCTGCAGGAACTTGTCCTTCTTTCGCTGCTTCAGAGCCATCAGCGCGCGCGCCGTCTCCTCCGGGTCCTGCGTGTAGGAGAAGATGCTCCTCACGCGCTCCTCCGCCTTCATGTCGCCGGTTTTCTGGAAGAGTCTCATCAGCGCGTCCTGATTGACGTTCTCGAAAATGTTCGCCACGGCCTTCTTGCGGTGCGCCGTGTCGAACTTGTTGCCGTGGACGGACGGGCTGACCCGGCGGCTCTCGGATGACAAGTAGGAAGACATGTCGATTCTTGCTTGGAGTTCGCGGAGCTTCCACGGTTTCCCTCCAACTCGGCGAGGATGAGGTGCTCGGTGCGCACGGGTTGGCTGGAGAGGCAAATGCGCTTTACGCAGTGGAGCCTGCACGTATTTATAGAGGCTGCGCGCGTGTGGGCTGAGATCTGCCTGGATGCCGTGACATCAGCTGTCAGACGCGCCGCCCCTCCGGCGCACGCTGTGGGAGAGAACGGTCATTTACGCACAGCTCTGGATGAGGAATTTTCTGGAGAAAATATCTTGGATCAGAGATGTTCTTTAAGTCAACATCTCACCCCCTCAACATTTTAGAGTTAGAGCAGAGTCAGGTTCATGTTGTTTTAATGTTCATCTTGATTCAGCTGATAGTTTCAGAGCTCCAGCACGCAACTTTAGTCTCATATTTTAAATGAAATAAATATTTAGCAAAGAACATTTTTTTATTTTTTGAATTTAACATATTTGAATGGAGACTAGCCAAATTAGTGACTTGTTAAAATAATTTTTGGTGCAATTTTGCATGAAACATCAGTAATATATTTTTTATTTTATTCATCTTTTTATAAATCTGTTGGCAAAATTAACCTCTCGGAGGTTTTGCACACCAAAAGGTAAATAAAAAAATACTGTAAAAATATCTAAATGTATACTTTTAAAGACCTGCTCAAAAATGTGTTTTTAACATGTTATTCTAGCATTTCTCACATATATAAAGAACATTTATCTTAAAATTGCATTTTTGAGTGTTTATTTAATCAAATTGTTGTGATCAGGAGGAGACAAAGCTTGTAGCTGTGATATAGAAGCTACCACTGTGAGCTACAAGCTCCCTGCTCTGCTCCATTCTGATGCATCCACCTGCAGATAAATAGATCTGCGTACGTCTTTGTTTTCTTAGTCCAGAGTTATGCAACCTTCAACAGTTCAAGAGCCATTTGAGTCAATCTCACCAACCAACCAGTAGAAGCCATGACGTCTCATGTTAGCCTTTAGAAAAACAATTACTGGTTTGTATTTATGTTATTGTCACGAATATGAACTAGAAAGGTTGCATTACCTGTGATAATGCTATTGTGAATGGTTTTTCTAAAAAATAGTCACTGAAAATGCTGAAGCTTTTTGCTGAAAATGCAAAAGCTATTTGCAAAATGTTAAATTTGCTAAAACACTGGAAATTTTGCAAAAGAACTATAAAAGAGCGCTGAAGATGACCTAACCTTCTGAAAAATTGCAAGGAAAGGAAGGAAAGGAAAAAGGAAAGTTGCTTAAAAATCCCTAATATATGCCAATTTTGCAAAAATATTTAGTGTGTTACTTAATTGTGAGCTAAACTCTTAACCCAAAAAACCTCAGTAGATACCAAATTAGCTAAAAAAGCTAGCTGGGTGCTTAAATCCTAGCTAAACTCCAAAATAGCCTAAAATTTAAAATAAATAAATAAAATTCCTCAGTAAACTAAATTAGCCGAAAACGTTAGCATGTTGCTAAAATAGAAGCAAAACTGTAAATTAGCCTAAAAAGCCTCAATAGGTAACAAATTAGCCAAAAACGTTAGCGTTTTGCTAAAATATTAGCCAAACTCCACATTTTTCTCTATAAAAGATTTAAACATAGCCCATGAATATATTTAAAGGTTTGTTGCTAATCTACTAAAATTTTGAAATTTGAAGCCTTTCTCATCCATTTCCTATAGGGCATTTTTGCTCAATATTTCAAAAACTATAAAATGTATTAATACCAAAAACACAAGCAGTAATGTTCTTAACAACATGAACATTTTGATACCAAGATTACTGAAAGTGTGATGGAGTTTTTACATGTCGCAATATGTACGGAAAGGAGCAGGAGAATCACTATAGTGTGAATGTTTACTAAGTATTCACACAATAAATGTGAATGAACCGCTTTTTTTTTTCTTTTTTTGGCATAAATAAAACATAACAGAAAACAACTATCAAATCAGTGACTCCTACCTTATGTTATGAACCATAAGGCACATTTGAAATAATTAAATTTGCTCAAATATAGAAAATCTGCTTTAAAATCTGATGCGCCTTCGTTCTGGTTGTGCTTACTGCCTTTCAAATGAGAAGTCGAGCTGTAAATCTGTCAAAGTGTTCGACTTGTGATCTGTTCTGTCCTTCAACTGTTTGTGATTAAGTTAAAGTTTGAGTTAATTTAGTGTTTTTACTAACTTGTTTATCTGGATCAAAACTGTACAGCTGGATAGCTCTGATATCACTCACCATTTTTGTTGTAATGTTAGCTTGGTGGTGTAAGTTAGCAGCAAAGTGTGTAATCAATCAGATGGATGACGGGAAGTAAGGTTGGGCTTACTCTGTGCCAAGATCCAGCCCAGAACTCAAGAGGGGGATTTCTAATGAGCTACTGCTGCTCTGCAGAAACAATTTTGGCTAAAAATGGCATAATCATAAATTAAAGACCACTGGGAACACTTTTACAATAGAACAAAAGATGCCCGGAGCGTGACTTTAAATTAATAAAAACTTCAGCAAAGAAAAAATTGTTAAAAAGTAAAAAAATATATACATTTTAATGCAGTATAGCTAATATTTTTATTTTTCCAACAGCATTTTGTTTGAATAAAATGTTTGGATTTTTGTTTATCTTGTTATAAACTTTTTAACTTCTCATAAAGTGTTAAAGTAAATATGAAATAACTGTACAAATCTCCAACATTTACAAATGTGGACTTTCTGCTAAGGAGCCGTTTCCGAGGGAAATGACTGACGACATCTCAGCTCCTTCGGATCAGCTGTGTTTGGCTCACTTTTGATGGGTGGAACTTTTCCAAACATCACTGAAGCAAATAAAATGTTCTCCAACAGGGAGGTGCATTCACTGTTTGGGTGCTAAGTTCCTGTTGCAGCATTCTGCGCTGTCAAAGAATCTGTACATGAAATAGCTCCAAACAATTGCTCTCTTCACAGTGTTGCTTTAAAAAGGCCACTGTGGCTTTCGCCATTCCCAAAACTGCAACAGAAGATTAGATCTCCCACTTCCAGTTAGCAGGGAGCTAAAAATATTTGGCTTATATTTTGGACTTTGAAAGCTCCTTGAGTTTTGTTTACAACCCGCAGTGACCCGCAGAGCGGAGCAGCTGGCTGACCTGCGCTGATAAGGCTGCAAGGCGCCCCCCCACCCCACTGCAGACACTCCTTATAAACAGCAAGTTTTCGCCTGGCTGGTGTAGATCAAATGTCTTCACTCAAAAGTGTGACATCTTTAACTTCCACTAGCAGGAATTTTGTTTATTGTTTCTGTAAAAGACCTTGTATGGAAACAAAAGACAGCAGCTTCCTCTGTTCTGCAGCATGAAGTCTTAGTGCGGTATGCCCGGCATCTGGCCATGACTTTTGTTTGCTGAGTCGAACAATAAAGTGGCTCTAAAGGAAACAATGCCAAAAGCCCTCAATGACAGTTTTGTTTGACAGATTCGCCTGAACAATGTGTCGCCGCAGGATACTTGTCTTTTTCTCTGACTGGTAGAGTTTTTTTTCCAACCGGAGACGGCTTTGACTCAAAAAAAAAAAAAAAAAAGCCAAAAATGTAAAAGAAAAAATGTTTGCATAGCACATGTATGAGAAAAATATTATCTCCCCGCCTTTAAAGATTTTGAAGAGGCTCTTTTCAGATCAGTTATTTAAATATTTCTTAACTCAGATAAGATGTTGGGATTTGCAGCACATCAAGTCGTCTGAATTGGAATCGAGGTCATCGTCCTGGCTTATCTTCACAAGTGTTTTCCTCCCTGTTATCTTTGCTTAGAGTGAGACTGTACTGCAGGCAGTAAACTGTCACAGAACTGTACAGACCTATTGAACTGCTCTGAGAATTATTTGTCAACCTGGCAAGAGATCTGTTAAGCAACTAGAAAGTCCAGGACGTTGTCTTTGATTAACTGCTGCCTCGTATTCTTATTATTCAACATTTGATTAGCTATTCTATTTTTGTCATCTTTGAACTTCTCTGAGCTGACTTATTGTGTTTTGACAGTTTGGGACACTGCAACAACAATTACACAACACAGCAAGGAGCTGACATCAATAGGTTTTAAACTTTTATTTTTGTATTGGACCTGACATTAAAGGGTCACCAAACAGGGAAGTTGGAGGCTGACTCCACCCACAGTCGAAATGTGAAAATCCAGTCAGAGGGGCGGGGCTTGGGGGCGGGACTGTTGTTATAACTGGAGCTGTAGATCATGATGTGAGACTTCTGAAACTTACATGGTTTGACCAATCACAATTGTAATACCTCAATTCAACCTGAAGGGGGGCAGCACACAGACAGTTTTTGATTATATTTTCAAGAATTAACATATTTTGATTTAATTTGTCAAAAATTTGACAATAACCAGCAGACAGCACTTTTAAAGCCTCATTTATAGAAGTCAACAGACAAAAAAAGTGATTTGGGGTTTGATTACCCTTTAAATACTTTGAAAGTGTCTTCAGTTCAAGTATGATATTAGCAAGTGAAGCTACGGTCATACCAGGCACGTGACTCGCGTTCAAAAACTTTGTTAGCCCATGATGTACGCAGGGGCGCCGCGAAGCAGTTTGGCCTCACAACAGAGGACTTTGTATCCCTCCACTTGGAGGATGAAAAATACATTTTCCAGACATGCACTTAAATTGCCCCTTCAAATGGAGGAGAGGGGATGAATTTGGATTGAGCCATGGTGTTCACACTGGACAATTAGGGAGGGGCTTCTTCTTTTTACTGACATATATAGAGATGGACAAAATAAGATTGTGACGTCACCCACAGAAAATTCTTTACCTCAGGTTCCAACAAAATTAAGTCAATTCAGTGGTCATTTTTTCACGGTACAGATTTAGCCAATTTGAGACCAGACGACGTTAGTAAACGTTGATTGGTCCAAGTCAGTCTGAGACATCATTACTATGGCAACCACTCTTCCTAATCAGGAGTGAGTTTGTTGGAAAGCCACACCCCTTCCACTGAGGAGAATCTGTCAATCAAACACTGCAAACATCTGAGGTGGAGCTAGTGGGCACCACATGTTCTTATTGAGTAATGCTTGGCCAGTTTATATCTTGAATAACTAGCGATAAAGAAGATATAGAATATAAGCTTTGTTGGTAATTTACATGTTTTGACAACGTGAATACATTCTGAATATCTTTTATGCTTATTTTGCTTTTTAAAGGTCCCACATTTGTGAGAATTATGCATCAGTCGGGCCAACTGCAAATTAAAATTCCAGAAAAACTGTATTTACCCTGTTTGAATACACAGTCACTTTTTCTCAATTCTTACTTCTCCCAAACAGTGTGTGCAGCCAAATCTGAAAGCACCCATGTGCCGTAACTAAAGGCGGTCTGAACATTTCAAAGGTCCCTGAAAAGATGCACTGAGGCTTACTTCTGTTAACAGGTCAGGCTGTGGAGCTTTCTGCTAGATAATTTCTTCATAAAAACCACAACTTGATCCCATAATTGAAAAAACAATAATTTATCACAAACGCTACTGTTTATCCTACTGTTGGCAGAAGGGAGGCCCAACAAATCAATGTTCATTTCACTGCATCCATCACAACCGTTCAGAAAGTGGGTTAAGTCTTCAACTGAATTTCTGTGACACAATAGTTATGCAATTCCAATTCCCCATGCTTACTTTTGGTTTGGTTCAACCCTATAACTGCTGTTTTGGAGACACAGCTTAAGCACCAAATGTGCATTTTTGCTTATTATCATAATTACAGCCTCCAGAGGAAAAAAAGTGTTTGGCCATTAAAAGCTTTGACTGATGAGAGACGCAGTCGCTGAGAGAGTCTGAGCTTTGAATGATATCGTAATTATAAGACTTATTAAAGCTTATTTCCAACATCAAGCGCAGTGAGTCTTGTATGCTTTCATGATCTTTTTGTTACTAAACTGATTTCTTCAAGTTTTCCAGAATGTTTACCTCTTGTCATATTTTCATCTGTAGAGATAAAAAGATTTCACAATAAAGTTTCACAGTTCCCTCTCTACTGTCAGCCCAGAGCACGTGTCAAAGTCAAGGCCCGGGGGCCGGATCCGGCCCTCCGGGTAATTCTATCCAGCCCTCCAGATCATTTTATTTTATTGTTATTAATGGACCGATGTTATCTTGAGCTCATTTTTAACTTGAATCATTTTGACAACATATATTTGTTTGTTTAAGTTGATTTTTTCTGGAATAGTATTCCTGCCTCTTTATTAATTATAATTATGGTAAAAAGTTACAGTTTTAAAAGTTTTAAAAATTGGCATTCTGCTAGCTTTTTAGACCATTTTGGCATTTACCAAGAATTTTTAGGCTATTTCGGAGTTTAGCTAATATTTCAGCTACATGCTAGCTATTTTGGCTAATTTAGGCTTTTTTAAGTTTCTTAGGCTGTTTTGGAGTTAGGCTAATATTTACAGCCTATCTTATTTGGCTAATTTACGCTTTTTTCTGTTTATTTTTTTTTTCATGCTATTTTGAAGTTTAGCTATTTTTTCAGTTACATGCTAGCTGTTTTTGCTAACCAAGTTTTTTTTAGGCTAATTTGACATTTAGCTAATATTTTAGCTAGCTATCAGCTTCAGAGCTTTCAGCTATCAGCTTCAGCATCTTTAGCGACCAAATTCAGCTTACAGCATTCACACTAGCATTATCACAGGTAATGCTATATATCTAGTTCATAATTATGTTAAAGAGTTGCAGTCTTAAAGTTTTAAAAATGTAGTTTTAGTGTGTTCATTAAATGCTTATCTAAGGTGTGTTTTGGATTTTGCCCCCCTGTGCGATTGACGCCCATGGCCCAAAAGATGTGTTCAAGTGTCTTTTTTTAAAGGATTCATTGAAATTCCCCATGAAGTGCCTCACAGATTCAAAAGTGTTTCTGTACTTCTGGAAAATAACATCATACTAAACTGTATGAGCAATCCCACACTCTCAAACTATAACTGCTGTAATAAGACAACAAATCTTTTGTACACTCTACACTCTGTATCTCAGAGAATCTCAAAAGCTGTGGGTGTTTCTTTTACCTAATACAGAAATATTGGTGCCTCACTTCCTGTTTGTTGTTCTTTGAGTGTCACTGCTTCAGATTATTTCACCACTGAGTACATCGAGTAAAGGACAACCTGACTTTTCAAGAGATGGGACAGCAGTTTATCCGTTTATTTTTACTTGTGAATTCTCTGTGTTGGACCCACCAGATTATGAGGTACACTTTTTTTATTTATGTCATATGTAAAATGCACTTTTCAGAAAGCAAAAGTAAATTCCAGAAAACAAAATGAAATGTTAGAAAAGCAAAACACAATAAGAAACCAGAAAAGGAAGATACTGTGGGACTTTGCTGATTGGATTATGATATCCAGTCTCACTTCATGTCAAATAACTTTCAGTTGAAATGATGGACAAATGTCATTATCCAATCAGTGATGACCTGTAACTACCAACTTTATTTGCAATAAATAATCCAAAAACTTTATTTAAGCTTCAAACATGAACAAATGGCATGAATAACCGATGACCTTTGGGATCCTTTGGGAAGCCACATGTCCACATATTAATAATCTGGGCTGAAACCCCATGGGGCTGCGGAACAGTTGAGGCCTATTTATGACTGACATTAGATTTTACTGGAATCCCTCCCGTCCAGCAAACACCCCACATGTCTGTTTGGTAAATGGCCCCTTATGTAACATTAGCACAGGAAGGAAAGGTCACCTGGGGAGGCTGGGAGTCTGCTTGGGGCTGGTGTCTGTCCGTCCGTCTGTCACAGAGACAGTAGACACATCCCCCTATTGTGTTTCTGCAGACGTAGAGAGATACAAAAATGACTCAGGTAGAGTTTACCTCAGTTTATGTCCAATATAAGCACATTACGAGTACTTTTTTAAAGATATTAAAAGGTTTTTACTTAAAATGGCCTATACCATGAAAAATCCACTTTTATGAGCTTTTAAGTTTAATATAAAATTCCTTTCTCACTGTATACAACCCCAAAGTGGTATTTTGATCCGTACACGTATTTCTGAGCATATATGCTCTCAAAAGGAGCCCCCCCCATACCAAAAAAAGCTTATGTCAGAAAGTGAGAACAGCCCCTTCCAAGAAGAGTCTGCACGGCGAAAACCGCCCCCCCCCCCAGGCTAACACAAACACCCAGTTTCTCAGCTAGCAGTGTTCTAGCTAGCTTTCCCGCTCAGCCGCTAGCTTCACTGCTCAGCTAGCTCAGCTACTACAACCAGCGTAGAGGTGACCAGGGCTACCAAAGACAGATATACGATATGCACATCCATCTTTGCAAAAAAGTTTGAATGTTGTTTGTTTTTGTGGGCGAAACACAGACACAACGTCATGAAACCACACCCACAAGTACCGAAAGGCGGAACTTCAGGCGTCTCACTTCTGGATAGGAAAAAAACTCACAAAAATAAGTCATATTATTATTATTATAATTGCATGAAAAATAAAAATTACATTTTTAAATGTAAAGAATAATGTTGCTATTACCCGCCTTAATATTTCCTTAATGCATTACTATTATAAAGAGCAGCAATCCTAAGAATTAATGCCAGTTTCCTCAAGTTGTCGTAAGCACAAGAGTCAACATGGTAAATCTCCTGCATATGGGTGCAAGGCTAAGTTCACGCTTGTTTTTTTTTTGCCATCACTCTCAATCCCTCCCTCTAGAGAAACGCTGTGTGGTGAGTGCAGATTAAATGACTGAGTGTTGAGCCCACACAGTCAGGCACTCAAGCGATGCAAACCACCATCGCACTGATCCGGTTCAATCCGGCCGCCGCTGCTTCACGGTCGACTGCGCCACAGAGGCCTCAGGCCCAATCGTACGGCTCTTCTGTCCACGCGATGCTCCCCAGTGAAGAGCGCGACCTGTGCCTACTTTAGGCGGATCATATTAAGGTCAATGGTTTACTGGCTGGTTGCTGGGGAAAAGGCTTTGGGTACATCTTTACACTGACTCTTGGTGCCACTATCTGTCCATTTGTAGCAGAATAATTTCCAATAAATACCAGAACACACACCAAACATGTACTTTTTGTGTTTTCCAGATTTAGCATAAAATAAGCATGGATACACCCCATCTAGCAATACCTCGGATACTGTTCTAACAGTGATGCAGGACAGAACAACAGTGTGGGTGAATGATGACAAAGATACTGTTTGGCTTTGTTCTGGTTACCATAACAATTTACCCCAAAATAAAGCAGTGACTAAGTGCATTTGACAAACTGTAAAGTCCTGGTAAAGTAGAGGCAGTAAATGTTTCTGAGGATCCCGGAGAGTCACGCTACTCCTCTATGTATTCTGAAACTTGAAACTAAAACAGTCTGAGTAGGTGGTTATTTGTGCCTCACAAAGATGTATCATCCAAAAAATGTTTCCACACCACCAAACTAATCACGAGACTGCAAGATTTCTGGGGACATCCCAAACCGCTGTTTGCCCCCTTATCTCCGTGGTCCTTAAATGGACGGATGTGAGATGGTCCCGTGTGCTGACCCTGTATTTTTAAGCACAGGAGAGAACCTCATGAATTGATGGTGCTTGGCCCCAGGCCAGGTGAAAGGAAAGTGCTGTAACTTTGTTTGACAGCAGGGCCATTGTTCATGCTGCCAGAAGTGCAAGGTCATATCAAAGAGAGCGGGGGAGTAGCACGCAAGCCGGACCGCCGCTGAACTGAACAAGTCATCTGTGGCAAGAGAATAAATCGCAGAGGACTTGTGCTTTGAAGCTATAGCCGCAAGTCTTTTTGTTAGAGCGCACGTGGAGTTTAGGCTTTTGACAAGCCTACCAGAAAAACAGTAGAGTTTGTGTTACAAGCACCTGCTTCTACTCCTTTACTCACTTGGATTTGACCTCTAACAGAACATGGTATCTCTATCAGAAATACATTTTTTTTTGTGCTAAACATCTCAAACAGTTAAAAAAAACTTGCTAACTTGACCTTTTCACAAACTCTTTTGTAAACTCTAAATCACGCGTCAAAGTCAAGGCCCGGGGGCCGGATCATTTTATTTTATTGTTATTAATGGCCCGATGTTATCTTGTGCTCATTGTAACTTGTATAATTTTGACAAAGCATATTTTTCTGGAGGGTAAAATATTGAAAGTTCTATAAGGTTTAGGTTGATTTATTCTGGAATAATATTCCTACATTTTTATTATTCATAATTATGTTAAAAAATTACAGTTTTGAAGTTTTTTAAATTCGCATTCTGTTAGCCTTTTGGACTATTTTGGCATTTACTAAGATTTTTTACTCTGCTTTGGAGTTTAGCTAATATTTAGGCTACATGCTAGCTGTTTTGGCTAATTTAGGCTTTTTTTTCTTTGGCTGTTTTGGAGTTAGGCTAATATTTACGTGCTAGCTGTTTTGGCTAATTTGGCCAATTTCTTTTTTTTTTACAGTTTTTTTTAGACTATTTTGAAGTTGAGCTATTTTTTCAGCTACATGCTAGCTGTTTTGGCTAACCAAGGTTCTTTTTTTTTTGTTTTTTAGGCTAATTCGGCATTTAGGTAATATTTTAGCTGGCTATCAATTCAAGTGTTTTAATCTATCAACTTCAGTGTTTTCAGCTATCAATTTCAGCATCTTCAGCGGCCAAATTCAACTTACAGAATTAATACTAGCATTATTGTAAGTAATGTTATATATCTAGTTCATAATTATGTTAAAAAGTTACAGTTTAAAGTTTTTAAAATGTAGTTTTAGACTGTTCTCTAAATGTTTATCCTGTTCGGTCCGCGACCTAAAGTGTGTTTTGGATTTTGGTCCCTTGTGTGACTGAGTTTGACACCTCTAAATTATACACAACTCTTACTTGCAGCCACTGCACACTTTTCTGCAAAAGTGGGACAACTGTTTCCGGTAAAGTCATTCTGTCAGTAGTATCTTTTGTAAACACTGTGTGTCAGTATTGCGTGCACTGATTCTCTTTTTAACTGTAAACACAGATTAGTCAGGCCAGCTGCTTCACACAGCAACGCTGATAATGTGACAAAAAATACCAAGAAAAAAACATGGATCTGGACCAAGAGAACTGAAATAATCGGAATCTAGCTTCTACAAATATGGTAAACTATTTTGGAGGTGACTAAATGGATCATCTGAATATTTCTCCTGATGTTATGCATGTCATAACCAGAGAAGCAGAATAAAGACAAAAGGATGTTGAGATTTTCTCACAAGTGTGTTTTTTTAAGCATATGTTGTTTTTTTAAAGCACACTTTTTCCTTTTGAGAACTTAATAATAATGAATGTGACACAAGTATTCATTCAATTGCAGCATTTGAAAACTGGACTGAGTGACTCCTCCCCCATGATGTTCCTAACAGGAAGTATCCCCAAGAAACCAAAACCCTGAAGACTTCAATAGAAAAATTCAATTTGAGAGAATAACCGTTCTTGTTCTGATGCCTTTTTTAACATGTTCCTTTTTTATTTGTTATTTTGTTTGCAGTATAACTTATTTAAATTATAAATGGGCCAATAAGATGCCTCGATGTATGTGGTGCCCGCTGACCCCCCACCCATCCAACATTCAAAATACTTGATTGACAGATTCTCCTGGATCCACTTTTCAGTGGTCGTGCTGTGGACTCCCAACAAAGTCATTCATGATTGGTCAGAGTGGTTGTCATGGAAATGTTGACTCAGACCAACCTGGACCAATCACTACTTACAGGTGATGTCTGGATCCAACATGGCGGCATCCGTATCACGAAAAATTCCTTAATTTGGTTGGAGCGAGAAATAAGGAATTTTCTATTGGTGATGTCACACTCACTCTGTCCAGTTTTCCTATACAGTCAAGATTCAGCTACACGATTAAATGAACCAAAACCCGAAGGAACGCATCACCACAGTACATGTTTTTCCCAGCACTGGACTTTAATTAGACTGAAGTGGTGAAGACTGGAAGCTTGGAAGGTCTTTTCACAGATACTTTCCACAAAGTTAATCAAGTATATCTCAATGAAAACAAAAATTCTCAATATCACATATTTCAGTGGTGATGCTAAGTAAAGGGAAGAAAGTCATCTGGTGTTACAGGAACTTCAATGAGCTCAGACAGATTAAAAATGCTTAGTGTTGAAGGCTGGATGTGGAACCGAGAGCCACGTCGAGGTTCACCGTCAGGCTGGTTCAAACCAGTCAGACAAATCAGTGTTTCAGTAGATTTAGTTCAACTCTGCAGGGTTTCTGTCCATGCCCACAGCAGATTATAAGGAGAGCTGGCAAGGGAGCAAACATCAATTGGAAAACACAGAATTAATTCCTTTTTTAAGCTCTGGCGTTTAAAGCTCACATGAGATGCATCACGGACTAAATAACAGACGTTGACATGCAGAGACACGAGACCAGAGCTGGAAATAAAGTCAGTGGAGCTTTATAGCTTTAGAAACCCACTTTGATATTAATGACTTTAAAAAGTTCTGTTTGTCTTTGTGACTGGAGTACTTCTGCAGCAGACAGCGGGGCGGGCTGCAGCCGTGCTGCTCCAGTTTGGCGGCGGCAGCACGTGGCTGGGATAAATAACCGGCCATGTGTTCAGCTAATGCACACTCCACTCAGCTGTCACAGTCTCTGCACTGAAGCTCACCACTCAAGAGCAAACACTTCACACAGTGTCTGTTATTATTGTTGTTGTACAGCTTTGTCCACACAAACCTCAGACCATTTGAGGGCAAAACCTCAGCAGCTTCAGACGATGGAGGAGATAATCCACAGCGTGGAATGATTGGATGGAATGATTGCAGAAGAAGAAGCTGTCGCAACTGAGAGATAAAACTACATAGATGGATGTCTGTGTGTGTTTGTGTGTAACTTTTTATGTGTGTGTTTTTTTTTCTGAGTGCATGTATGTGAATTTTTATGTGAGTGTGTGTGTGTGCAAGCGTGTGTAAGGCCCCTTGTGTGTGCGTACACACATGTTTCAATATGTGTGTACATGGATGTGGATGTGTTTGTGTGTAACTTTTAATGCATGTGCGTTTGTTTCTGAGTGCAAGTATGTGCATTTGTGTGTGTTTGTGTGCATGTGTGTGTGTGTGTGTTTCAATGTGTGTTTGTAAACCTGCATTAGCAGGACAATTGATCAGAATACACACAACACTGGAAGGACATTTTGAATTAGTTCAACAGGGCCAGTGTCCTCCTAATTCTGAAAAAAAATTAAGACTGTAGAAGGGTTCCTATTGGTTTACTAACCCTATAGAACAAAAAAAAAAAATCCAAAAATGAAAATGACCTATCATGGTGTTTTTTTTTTCTCAATATTTATTACTTTGACTTTTTTTATTGTCTTTTTGCTCTAGGGATGAATGTGCATTTCATATTGTGTGTGTGTCCCTGTGTGTTTGCATGCATATGTTTCTCTGTGTGTTTCTGGATGTATTTGTGTGTGTAAAACTCTTTATGTGTGTGTGTATGTGAATTTTTGTGAGTGTTTGTATGCATGCGTGCATTTTGTAAGCATGTCTGTTAATGTGTGTTTATAACTGAATATACTTGTGTGCATGTGTCTTTCTGTATTTGTGTTTGTGTGTATTTGTGTGTGTTTCTAGAATGTGTTTGCTTGTGTGTGTTTTTTGTGTCTCTCCGTAAATGTGTGTCTTTTCATGGATTTTTGTTTGTGTGCATGTGAGTATATGTACATGCTTCTGTGTGTGTTCCTGTGTGTGTGTGTGTATTGGTGTGTGTTTGTGCACAAAGGAGCTTTCTCTGTAGCTTCCTGGTTTATTTCTGGTCCTCCTCAGTGTTGAACGCAGCGATCGGTGGTGACAGCTGCATGAAGGATGATGTTTGTCGAACAACCAGGAGCTCCACCTGCAGCATGACTCAATTTAAACGTTTGGTTTTCTGTTTTTTTCAGGTCATAATGTGTCATGAGATTGATTTCAGCTCAAGTGTCTCACGTCATGATCTCACACACAACAATAGACAGACACAATGTAAAGCAGTTGTTTCTGCAGTTACTCTAGTTCACTATCAGAGCTTCCCTGACTTTGCGTGTTTGAAGTGAACATGTGAAAGCTGCACGGTGGAGTGAAGCTGAGGCGCCCGTTTGAAAGACATGATGCATTCTAGGAAATTCAGGTCTGTGCTTGCTCACAGGAAATGTTACTTATGGGTGTCTGTTTAAAAAAACAGGAATAATTGGAGTTAATGTATTCTGGGATGTTTGTGAAACTCTGCGGTAATACGTAATTAAAACAATAAAATGTGATTTTTATTTCTACTCTATGAACTGCTTCAGTGCGTGATGCTCATAAAAGCGTATTTTTCCACAACACAAATGTATACTACAGTACATTACTTTTTTTTACATAGGCCACTACTTTAAGGTGGTTTAGTGAAATAAGAATATCCACATAGATCAGCACTTGTGTCTTTTTTATTTCATTTCAAATATCTGTATCCAATCTCACGTTCTGAAAACTATTCCATTTAAGGGTTTTAATTAAAAAAAACAGGTCAGATTCTTGTAAACTAAAAAAAAAATCTGAATCTGTCCATGTGACTGTAACAGATGAAATATAGATCTAGACCTGGAGGCACTTTGAAAGCTGAATCCTTTTGATTAGTGATCGTTAAACCAGCAGTGTGGAAGAGACTACAGTGTCCCTGCCTGCAGCAGATGTTGTGCTGTGTGTCTAAAATCAATAAAGTCAAAAGTTTCCACTGATGGATCATCCAGCTGCAGCAAAACCCCACAAGGCCTGAATCTGCTGGTTTGGTAGACTGATGACAAACAAAAACAATCTCAGCTGCTTTTTAGGTCAGATACATACACAGAAAATATATTTTGGAGTTCTTTGTAGTTTTTCTGTTGTTGTTGTTGTTGTACAGTAGTGTTTTGTCACAGATCCTTATGAGATAATCAAGCTTCATGGAACATCAGTTTTAAGAGTTTGTCGCCCTCTGCTGGTTAAGTGAAAATACTGCAAACACTGTTTGTACATTTTATCAGCTCTCAACAAAATAAAATTAGCAAAAACAAATTAGAGTCAAGCATAAAAATAAATACACAAATAGAACATGGAGAGTTATCCCAAATACATCCCTGAAATGAGAATGAATCATGAGCAAATTTATTGGTCCAAACATCAAATTTGGACAAAAAAATGCAGTTCAGTTTTATTTACATTTTAGTAAACATCACATGGATTCATCCCAACAGCTGGAAAAAAACTAACCCCATAATTTATTGGTTTTCTACTTATTTTTAGCTACGTTTATCAACGAGGGGCAATACCATCATCTACTACATTCACACAATCCTTGTTTATGTCAATTTTAAGAATTAGAGATGTATTATTGTTCATAATCTGACTCAAAGTTTTCATGACTAAAAATAAGTGCATTTTTTTTCCCAAACTTTGCTTCACAAGCTTCATGTGCTCAGTTCTCTATTCATTACCAGGCTGTTGACTGCAGCTCTTAAAGGAAAACCATGGACGAGGGCATCTTACTGCCACGGGGAGCCTAAAAATAAAATAAATATATATACATTTCAGTAATTTTGTGAATGATTGTGTTCTTTTCATTGTATTTCCTTTGGAAATCTGAATTTGAGGATATGCAGTGAGCTGCTTCTCATCAGCAGTAAAGATGGAAAATTACTTCAGTATTGCTCTTTTTTTCTAATTTTTTTCTTTTATTTTCCGGGTTAAATTTTACTTGTTGAAGTGTAGAACATCCTGAGTTACAAGCTACTGGAAGAAGCTGCTGGATGAGTCACACCCCGTTATCTGACCTGAACATCCAGTTACATTTAATTGTTTTATAAACTCAAAAATAATCAAACATTTCAACAAAATAAATGTTTTAAGTGTAAATAGTGTTTTTCTAGCTTCCTTAAAGCCTCAACGAGTCTTACAGTCACATTTACTGTACACACTGATGGAGTTTCAAGCAAAAAATACCAACCAGCTTTTAGCTGATTCTGATATTTTATATTTTGTAGAGCTCAAATGTTTTAGTTAAATTGGGGGGGGGGGTGAGAATTTTGGTATTTATTTTCATTAAGCTAAAATAATAGATTTGTTGAATAATTTAAAAAAAAAAGATGAAAAAAACCTCTGAACACCAACCTGAGAGAGCTGACCATCTGGTGAATCTATTGGGTTCTGTTGTGTTCTTTTCAGGAAGAGCACCACATTACATTTCCAGATTCAATACAACATAAATCCACACATCCATGAGTGGAAAGGTGCAGTCAGAATAGAATTCTTATTCTTTGAAAAACTTAAAGAGTTATGGGCGAAGTGTTAAGAAGAATACAGAAACAGGAACTTCCTGTGTGAATGTTTCAAAGAATTCACACAACTATATATAAATCTTGTGTCAAATATACTCCCACATCTTCCCCATGATGACGACTGTTAAAGTGACACTGATGTTCTCATTGTGGTTGAACAGTCATCAATTAGAATGTCAACCAAACATCCTGATATGATGTTACGTAGCTGAACAGGAACAATGATGTAAGTAATATCTTTAACATTTCATCTTATTCATTTAAAACATGTATCATTCCTTTTAGCATATGTGGAAGTTCTGTGTTTTGTTTTTCACCAATATTTGAATAAAAAATGTTATGCTGCGATCTAACTGAAGGTTTAACTGTAATTATTATGGATTTATATTTTGGAGTAACCCAATCCTCCGATGATAAATGATCCACATTTTGGAAAAAACTAAAACATTTGGAGGTATTTTTAAATATTCTAAGACTTTGTTTGATCAAATTGTTTCATAGTGGAGCATGATGAGTCACTTTGTTTTCTGTCAACCAAACCAAAGTTAAATGGTTACTCACCTTAAAAAAGATTTATATTCTCCTCTAGGACCACAACTTCCTCCACTGTTGTAATGAAGAGCATCACACAGGTTACAAGGTTAATGGTGAATCAAGCAGAACACTATAAATGGAGAAAAGCTCCTGGCAGCTTGTCTTTTTGGCAAAGAGCCTGAGTATGGTCTGGTTGATGTAAAGCACGTGTCAAAGTCAAGGCCCGGGGGCCGGATCCGGCCCTCCGGGTAATTCTATCCGGCCCTCCAGATCATTTTATTTTATTCTTATTAATGACCCGATGTTAACTTGTGCTCATTTCTAACTTGTATCATTTTGACAAAAATATTTTTATGGAGAGTAAAATATTAAGTTATTTAAGGTTTGAGTTGATTTATTCTGGAATAATATTCCTGTCTTTTTATTATTCATAATTATGTTAAAAAGTTACAATTTTAGAGTTTTAAAAAAACTGTCATTCTTTTAGCTTTTTGGACTATTTTGGCATTTACTAAGATTTTTTAGGCTATTTTAGAGTTTAGCTAATATTTCAGCTATGTGCTAGATGTTTTGGCTAATTTAGGCTTTTCTTTTTAAATTGTTTAGACTCTATTGCAGTTCGGCTAATATATACACACTAGCTGTTTTGGCTAATTTAAGCTTTTTTTTTCTTTTTTTTTGATATTTTGAAGTTTAGCTGTTTTTTTAGCTACATGCTAGCTGTTTTGGCTAACGTAAGGTTGTTTTTTTTTTTGAATAGTTCAGCATTTAGCTAATATTCTAGCTGGCTATCAGCTTCAGTGTTTTTAGCTGTCAGCTTCAGCATTATCAGCTTCAGTGTTTTTAGCTATCAATTTTAGCATCTTCAGCTATCAGCACTAGCTGAAGATGCAGCTTACAGCACTGGCATTATTGCAGGCAATGCTATATATCTAGTTCATAATTATGTTAAAAAGTTACCTCTTAAGTTTTAAAAATTTAGTTTTAGAGTGTTCAATGAATTCTGTTTGGCTTGTAACCTAAGGTGTTTTTTTTAATATTTTGGCCCCCTTTGTGATTGAGTTTGACACCCCTGCTTTATAAGTTTCACATAACCTTTTTTTTTAAAATTCCTTTTGGGATTTTTTAATTTTTTTTAATTATTTTTATTTTTTTACTAAGCACATGTTGAAGATTTTGCTGAAGTGCATTAGTGTTGGTCATCTTAGATGGAACCGTGTCACAGCAGCTCACAGACCTTAACATTCGAGTCACATTCATGGATTTACAGTTCAGTTAATGGTTAGAAGAACAAAAGGGTTATCAGTGGCTTAATACTCACATTTGCTCTTCTTGGTGTTTCTCTTCAGTGTCACATTGATGTCTATGAAGGTCAAATACCTAAACTGTGTTTATAGATATTGTTGACCATTTTTCCAAAAGCTCATTGTTCAGGTCACACTGATGTTGGTGGAGAAGGTCTGACTCTCAGTCTCCACTCTAATTCATCCAAAGGTGTTCTATGGGGTTCAGGTCAGGACAGTCCAGGTCATCCACAACAGACTCTGTCCTCCATGTCTTTATGAACCTTGCTTTGTGCTCTGGTGTACAGTCATGTTGGAAGATGAAGGAGCCGCTCCAAACTGTCGCCACAAAGTTTGGACCATGGAATTGTGTAAAATGTTTTAGGATCCTGAAGCATTCGAAGTTCCTTTCACTGGAACCAAAGGGGTCTGAAAAACAAGCCCACACCATCATTCCTCCTCCACCAGTGCACTCTGAAATGTCCTGTTCTCCTGCAACCTCCAAACCCAGACTGGCCCATCAGCTTTCCAGATAGAAGAGTGTGATTCATCCCTCCAGAGAAGACGTCTCCACTGCTCTAGAGTCGAGTGGGCGCGTGCTTTACACCACTGCACTGGCATATGCAGCTGCTCAGACATTGAAACCCATTCCATGGAGCTCTCTGGGTACTGTACTCGGACTAATCTGAAGGTCACAGGAAGTTTGGAGCTCGATTGATTGTGTAGAAAGTCAGTGACCTCTTTGAACTTCAGCATCTGCTGACCCCTGTCCATCAGTTTATGTGGTCCACCACTTTGTAACTGACTTGCTGTTGTTCCCAAACTCTTCCAATTAGTTCTGATAGAGCTGACAGGTGACTGTGGAATGACTAGGAGATTTCACGACTGGATTTATTGCACAGGTGGCCTCCTTTGACAGATCCACGCTGGAATTCACTGATCTCCTCAGAGCGGAAAATTCTTTCAAAAATGTTTATAAAAACAGTCTGCATGCATGAGTGATCAACTTTACTCACCTGTGGATAAGTGATAAGAACACCTGATTCTGATCATTTTATTCATATAGTAGCAACAAACCTCAGAGAGAGAGTTGAATTACTGCCACCTATGAATATCGTCATGAAAATCTGCTTTTACAGAATAAATAAAAGACGTGGGAGAGGCGGGATGAGGCCTTGATGTGTTTACACACTTTTCACACTGGACTGAATTGTTCTACACACAGAAGCTTGATTTCAGGGAGGAAGAAGATAGTTCTGCTTTGGTGCAAGAAAAATGTTATGTTTGCTCGATTAATGACAGATTAATGCCACATATGGTATGCCATTTTTAGAACAGTCCCAGCGGCGACTTGTGTGGTCCAGGTGTTTGGGGACACCGTGGTGGTGACCCTTACAGGGTCAAGGTTGTGTGATCTGATCCGTACTCTTACATCCTGGGTTTTCAGTTAATCAGTGGTCTAAAGTCTAAAGTATTAGATCTGCAACTATGAAATCAAAACAACCAAGAAAGCAAAGGGTTTGTGTGACTTGATAAAAAATGAATTTACAATAAAAATAGTTGTTGTGCTTTATAATAAAAAGTTGTTTAAACACATGAAAAAAATGACACCACATCCTTATAATGTATATTTAAATTCTGGTGACATTTAAGTACAAACTCTAAATATTTTCTCTTTAATGTCAAACTTTTTTATGATAGGGTTTTTCTTTCTAACAATTATAAAACATCAAATAAATATTTTTAGAGTTAATGAGTCACACCCAGTAATATTTGATTAATTAACAGTATTGAAGAACAAAACTTAAATTCAAAGAAATCCATTCGCTTGATGAGAAAATGCTACAGTAACTGGAGGGAATCACGACAATGTTTTAAACAAACTTCAACACAATATGGGTGTGTAACTAATAACACAAAAACAGCAGAGAATTGAAAACTTAACCCTGGTTTGATCATGAGTTGACAGATCAGAAAGTAAAAATGTTAAACATGATAAAAAAAGGATAAAAACTGAGTCAAATAAACAAATAAAACACCAAACCCTTACAGCAACTTTAGTCAAACATATTTTTACTGTGTACATTTTAGATATAGAAGCACCACTGATATACCTTTTTTTGTATAATCAATTTATCTACACATGAATAATTGCCTTATTAATGTTTTGTTTTTGTTTTTTTTAATTTAAGATGCCAAAATACTTATTATTTATTTTTTTTTCTGCCCGGTTACATAAGCTAAAAATGTAAAATAAAATAAAAAAGAATTACATCATTGGGTTATCTTTTTTTTTGTTTCCAGTCACCGTTTCCCTTTTAAACAATTGCTTACATAGTCAATTGTTTTTCCATTTGCTAACATTGCTTTTAACAGTTGTGCTTCATTGCAATTTTGGTCAAATTTGTCAAATTAATATGAACAGATTCCAAACATATTGTATTTTAGATGATTTCCTTTTTTTCTTCTTTCATTACTTCAGAACAGGCCTGCATGGGCTATAAAACAGCAACGACATATATTGCGGTAGAACCTTTAAATAAATAAAGTATAGTAATTGATAGATTGATTTATTGATTGATTGATCGATTTATCATTAGAGGAAAGAGTCTATCGTGATAGACTTTTATAGACATTTTATCTATGGTTTTATTTATCGTCTTAGCACATCAAATAACCAAATCATTTTACTGTATATATATATATATATATATATATATATATATGTACATTTATTTTATTGCTTTTAAGTATTTTATCTGTTGTAACTTTGTGACAAATGGACCTTGAGACTGTATTAAAAAGTATCTTCTTCTTCTTTTATTTTGAAGGGTCTGAAATAGACACTCGTATACTAATATGTACTATAAGTACTATCAGCTCTCTTTTGTCTGCAAGCAAGGCAAACAAACGCACGCGAGACACACAACACCCCCTCAGTCACTTCCGCTAATCCTCTTCGCATAATCTTTATTTTTGGCTAATAAGCGAAACATCTGCTGATTTTTAACAGGAGCCAGTCAGAACTAGAAGACAAACCCGCTGGACTTATATGAGCAGACAACAAGTTTCATAAAAAAAGTTGATTTGGTGACAGTGATGTAGCATATCATGATGCTAATCCTAACGAGTCTGTGTGCGGTTTAACCTCAGACTACATTTCACTGATTGGACTTTGAGACGTGGCGAATAAATGCAACAAGTTAATTCGTATGACAATAAAAAAAACATTTTTTTAATACAATAAAAGAGTTGAATCCACGGTGTATTAGCAGCGGGTGTTACACAAAAACTGCAACCTGTGTCAGATGTTGTGATAAACCTCCCGCCTCCCTCCCGCCTAAGAGCTCTACAAATATGACATGTAATAAGAAAAAGTCCAAATCTTTGTTTTTTAGGCTGTTTTTTGTTGCGACTTAATATAAAATGTAATTACTTATGTACAGAAAGAGGAAATCTCTTGAATTTGAGCTTAAATATATATATATATATATATATATATATATATATATATATGTATATATATACACATACATATATATTTTATGATTATCGTCTGATATAGAAAAAAAATGATATAAAATATTCTATATTTCCCATCTCTACTTCAGAAAATTGTGTTTAGTTAAGAGAGCATTGGAAACACAAAATTGTCGTCCACATCCAACATTATTACCTAATCCATAATTTCGCCTTAACGTTTATGATGTCCCTTTGACGCACACATTGTTCACCTGTACCAAAAGTTCTAATAATTCGATGATGTGGAAAATCTTTGATTGCAATCCAGGAGAATTTCTTTTCAGGAAGTAATAAATCAGCTCATTTGGTTACAGTTTGGTAGGAAGAAATGAAAACCCGACAGTGGACACGTTTCTGCTTGTTGAAACGTGTGAGAGTAGGAATGGCGCGTGGCTAATTCCCTTGAGCTAAAAACGAATGTGAGACAAAAGCTTCACTGTAAGGCAAATAACACCCTGGAGATCACTAAACCAGGAACAATCAATGATTAACACCAGTTTTGGTTAAAATCTACTGTAATCCATCATAGCCTTTATTTAAATAACTAATAAAAAAAGGGACACCAGTACTTCTCATCCACCTCAGGTGTTGACAGATCTGTCAACAATGCCGTGACGTGACTAGTGGAAGGACGAGACCCCTCCCAGAAAGGAACTGTCGATCTCATGAAATATCTCCATTTAGAAAAAAGAAGATGCAGATTTCACTGTAAAAAAAAATCTGTAATATTTACAAAAAAAAGCTGTAAAATCATGACAGCAAGCGAAGTAGCAACGGCAGTTTAATTAGCTGTTAATTTTGTAGACTACATTGTAATGTTTATAGGATTAATTTGGTGTTCCTAAACTAAAATCATGATACTAAATAAATATAACATTAGAAATTATTTTAACCTAATATCATAAAAAAAAATAACCACTGAAGATTTTACAGTAAAATTCCATCAACCTCAGCTGCAGATTTCTACTGTAAAAATGAATGTAGGCTTTGGTAACTTTTCCGTGTTACATTGGAAACAGAAATATTACATCCCCTCCCCCACCCCCGAAAAAATATATTTTTTAAATATATATATTTTTTGCTGCAATGTTTAAAGCAACACCTTTTTTTTACGGTGAAATTCTAGCTACCATACTGCCAGTTTTTTTTTTTTTTTTACTGCAAAATGTACATAAATATTTTTACAGTGTGGCTCATCTACATGTGTTGGCAGCCATGTCTGGCATATGCAAAAATTAATCAAACTGAGAGCCCTACCAGGACATGACAGCAAAGTCACTGTTAAAGCAGAGTTACTGTGGATGTTGTATAACACTGCTGCTATATTTTACCTGTTTGTAATATCCAATAGCACAAAGTCACACCATTTTTTTCTATTTCATTTTTTTTTCACATTTCATATTAGTGTAATGATTTAGAGGGACATCCCAAAGAGTTTATACACAGGAGGGCGTGATAACACAATCTTTAAGAAAACAAAGACGAGGATATCCAAGGAGCAAAGACAAACTGCCATCAGCCTTGCATTGATTGAGTTACTGGTGGGAAACAAATGGCAGGAAACAGTCTATGCTTAAAGTATAAAACAAACGTAGGATTTTAAGGTTTATTTTCGGGTGTGGGGACTCCAAACAGAAAATGTCAATGTTCAAACTGTGATCAAGAAGTGGAAAGTGAGGAGTTCTGTAGAAACCAAACCACAGTCACGAACCTTTATGCCACAGAAAAATTGTTAAGGATGCAAAGAAGGGCATGTGCGTCTGAGCAGGCTGAACCGGTGCTTCAATACACAAAATCAAACCAGTTTCTAAGCAAGTTTTCAGCAATTAATTATCCAACCAAACAATGCCACACAGAACTGCTTATTGTCATGAGTCTGTTTAGAGAGGCGCTGCCTTTGAGAGGTAACCCATGGTCAGAAAGGAGAGCATTCTGTTCAGTGTTTGCATTGTATGGATATTTCTGACATTAAACATGAGGAATCCACCATCGGTAAATTCAGACTATTCTGTGCAAACAAGCTCTGTCCAGTTTGAAATATTTGAATGATTCAACCATTTTCCATTGAAATTCTGCTGGTAGGGTTACGCAAACCTCAAACATGCAACAGTGTCGGCACTTGAGCAAACATGAAGCCGAGAAAGTTTTGACGTCCTCTACACCAAGGGTCTGCGGCTCCGGAGCCCCGTGTGGCTCCTTTACCCCTCCATTGTGGCTCTTTAGTTCAAATGAAAGGTTTTTTACAAATGTTCAAAAGTAACTGTAAAGGAAAAAGTAAGTAAGTAGTAAAGTTAAAGTAAATTAACTTAAACTTTATTAATTCCATCAAGTCTTTGTAGTATATCAACGTCATACTGACACATTTGGACAACCAGAATTAAAGTTATATTATAATTATAAATCAGATTTTCTATTTTTGAACAAATCAAGGATTTAAAGTCTTCCTCATAGTTTTAAATATATAGTAGGACTCACTTAATTATCTCGGATTTAGTTTTTGTTGCGTTTATTTGCGAATTTGTGGCTGAAATGCACCAAAAACAGAAAAAAAATTATTTTTTAAATATAATCGATGAATTAAACTTCCTTCTGCAATTGCTGCATTCGCATGATACTATGGTGTCTTGTGAAAGGAAGTCGTGCAATGCTCTGTCACATTAATAAAAAAACTGTTTTCCTCTTCATGTTTATGCTTTATTTATGCCCCAAAAAACACAATAGTTTATTTAAATGTATCATATCAGTTGCAACAACATAAATATAAATCAGTATCTTATTTTTCTAAAGGGTGAGTGAAGACTTTGTAGCTCCTACTGGGTTTTGGTTGGCAAGAAATCGACCCGAACTGCTCTTTTAGTGCGGAAGGGTGCAGACCGCTGCTCTACACTAACAGCCATAAAGTGTCGGTGCACTCCCGATGCCACAGCCTGTAACCCCACGTCCTGCAGCGTCTCAGCTGTGACACATTGGCCCTATTGTCTTCAGACAGTTTGCAGTGACTCCAAGCATGTGCTCAGTGGGTGCAAAAGAGAGGACTGCAGCAGACGCAGCACTTTTACGGCTCTCTGATGTGCCTATATTTGGCAGAGGCGGAAAAACCTTATGATTCAGTGACGGCGTTATGACCAGAGGTGATTGAGGAAATTACCACATTGAGCAAACGTGATTACTTAGTCACCTACAATGTACATAAATCACTTGATTTATGTGCTCACGATGAAGAACAAGAAACTTCTTTAAAATGATTTCTGCTGAACTGACAGCTAGCAAACATCTGATGAACCTAAACGAGTGTCTTTGCTCTGACTAGAACACCCAGCTGCATTCTTCCTGAATTCTTTAAGAGAGGCAGGGGCATGTTTAAACTGGCTTGGGCGTCTGGTTGATGAGGAAGTGGCTGTGATAGGTCCAAAAGAGCGGCTGAAGGTGTGGTCTCACAAGGAAAGCAACACAACGTTGAGGTGGACACCATAAAATCTTCAGGGCACTCACCTGCTCTGTCAGAGTGACTGACTTGCACTAGGAAATGACACGGACTCTCCTTTTGTGGATCCTCATCCTAAATGGCTCGCTCAAGGCCTCAGGTGAGTCACTGGATACTGTTACCTCCATTCATCTGGGTGGCTAATTAATAACTAAAGCCGCGCTCTGTCCTATCTTGTTTATTTAGTTATTTAGTTCTTTTTCTTTTGCAGGATTAGATGCTTTTATCAGTTTTATTCGCAAATATTTTAGTTGTTGTATATTTTAAAAAAGTATATATGGGGCTTTTGAGCCGTTTCGAGCTAGATTGTAACTTAAGAATAGAATAAACTTTCTTGAGGCGACAGCTTCGTGCTGTTTTTCTGGTAGTGTAAGATTCTGCTGGAGATTGTCGCCTTATTTCCTTTGTTGTTCCACAAAGACACCTCACATAGCCCAACAGCATGTCAAACTGAATGAGAGACAGCTACTCACAGGTGACACACATTCCACGGCAGACTTTGGATCCTCTCAGGTGCTACTGTGTGCCGAGCTAACAGGAGAAAAGGGAGCGACGGAGAGGAAGTGTTGCCACAGAAATGATTTCCTTCACAGTGACAAAAAAAAGATCCCATAATTACGGTTGATTGCCCAAGTGCCCACAGGCATTTGGGTAGTTTCTGTCAGCAGGTCTACTTTGATCTCCTGGACTTGCATCAGATTATTATGAAGGGATACGCTTTTCTTAGAGTTTGTTTTCTTTCATTTCAGGTTTTTAAAGGGTAGCCAAACTCTAAATCAACTTTTTTTGGCTGTTAAACTCTATAAATGGGACTTCAAAAGTGCTGTCTGTTGGTCAAATTTAAATAAAGTTTATAATTATTGAAAATATCGTCAAAAACTGTCTGCTCCCTGTTTGGTTACCCTTTAAACTTACAACCTCCTTTTCAACACAAACTAAGCTAGCATTAGCTTTTCAGGCGAGAATGTAGCCAGTACATCATTTTGTACTGTTAAAAATAGCTTTAAGGTACATATGTCAAAGTCAAGGCCCGGGGGCCGGATCCGGCCCTCCAGATCACTATATTTTATTGTTAATAATGGCCCGATGTTATCCTGCGCGTATAATTTGGATAATGTATATTTTTACAGAGTGTAAACTATTTTAAGTTATTTAAGATTATGTTTATTTACTCTGGAATAATATTCCTGCTTGTAGTTTTTATAGTTAGATTAAAAAGTTTTAAAAAGTTTGTTTTATTGTGTTCAATAAATGTTTATCCAGTTCGCCCCGTAACATAAGGTGTGTTTTGGATTTTGGCCCCTTGTGCGTTAAAGTTTGACACCCCTGCTTAAAGGCAGAGGGCAGCTCCTTTAGACCTTAGGGCAGGCTCTACATATGCAGGAATTTAGTGAGTAAATTACAATTATACTAGAAAACCTTAAGATAATCATTCCCAATTTAAATTCCACACATTCCAGTTATGGTTTGCTCTCTGTTCCATACATCCAATAAATTATTGCTTTAGAACCAGATTATAAAAAGCACTATTGCTCCCAAATGTACATTCAAGCTCATCTTTGGTATGGCAAGTATGCACCTATAAAGCTAGCTTTATAGAAATAGTCCTATTTCCATCCTGGTTCAAATTTTATGAAAAAAAACACAAGCGCTTAATAACATTCTTCTGAATATGTCAAATTCAAACGAAACACATCTGCTGGGAAGTATTACATCAGTTTCCCAAAGTAGCATTTTGATTGAGAAGCAACTTCCCCATGTTGCTTTTTTCTGCTGTTGAAGGGACTGTGAGAAATAACCAACTATTGACACACATTGGAGAAGCACACTATCTGCATGACATGCGCGGACATGATGTAAGGAAACTGACTACACTTCCTTAAAGAAAGAGTTGTCATAAATACAAGTTTAAGAACTTGTTTTTTTTGTGATATTGCAGCCAAAACATGCGCCAAGACCTGCAGCATCCCTGTACATCTTTGTTTTAAGATGGAATCTGGATCAAAACTAGATAGCTCCGGTATTGTTCCCCATTTTTGTTGCACTAGTTATGATAGGTTGGGGGTGTGAGGTGCTGCAAGATAAAAGGAGGGCTAGCTTACAGCCTGCTAGCTTACTCCAGGCTAGCAATCCCACCCACAACTCAGAGGTGAATTTATAAAGAATTGCTGCCATTCTGTACAAACTTTGTCCTAGAAATATCACATGTTTTTGATTTTGAATTAAAGGATCATAATCATAATTAAAAGACCATTGGAAACACTTTTACAATAGATCAACAGACTTAAAGTCACCTTCTATAGGAACACAATCATGCCTGTTTTGTATGTCTTTGACTTTCTAACCAATAAAGTTAATTTCTAAAGTCTCAATAAAAGAAAAAGATCAATCTTTTTATTCAGCTTCTTCAACTCAAGGAAAGAAAAGAAAATCTTTAGTGATCCCACCGTGAGGAATTTCAATTGCCACAACAACTCTGGGGATCAAGTATCGCATGTGTTAAAGTCAAGGCCCGGGGGCCGGATACGGCCCTCTGGGTAATTCTATCCGGCCCTCCAGATCATTTTATTTTATTGTTATTAATATCCTGATGTTATCCTGTGCCTATTTCTAACTTGTAAAATTTTGACAAAATATATTTTTATGGAGAGTAAAATAATGAAAGTTACTTAAGGTTTAAATGGATTTACTCTGGAATAATATTCCTGCATTTTTATTATTCATAATTATGTTAAAAAGTTAAGGTTTTAATGTTTTAAAAATTGGCATTATGGACTATTTTGCACTAAGATTTTTTTTTTTATTATTATTGTGGCTATTTTGGATTTTTTTCTAATATTTCAGCTACATGCAAGCTGTTTTGGCTAATTTAGACTTTCTTAAAAGTATTTTAGGCTGTTTTAGAATTAGGCTAATATTTAAACACTAGCTGTTTTGGCTAATTTTGGCTTTTTACATTTTTTAGGCTATTTTTCAGCTACTTGTGAACTGTTTTGGCTGATCTAATTTTTTCTTTCAGTTTTTTAGGCTAATTTGGCATTTAGCTAATATTTTAGCTAGCTATCAATTTCAGCATCTTAAGCTATCAGCACTAGCATCTTAAGCTTCCAAATTCAGCTTACAGCATTCACACTATCATTATCGCAGGTAATGCTATATATCTAGTTCATAATTATGTTAAAAAGTTACTGTTTTTGGGGGGGGGGCTGTGTGATTGAGTTTGACACCCCTGTAGGATTGGGTCCATATTAAGGAAAACATTGAATTGAATGTTTTGTCAGAGATAAACTATTATTTGCATCTATTGCTGATGTGTAATGAAGAACCTGCGATGCTGCTCCTTCATACAGAAATTGAGGATCAGAGGAATAAACTGAACCTTTGCCCTCTTTGTGGAGGGGGAATCTAATATGGTCGTTTTTTTAAGAGCTGGTAAAGTGAGATGCCACTGCTTTGTCTTTGTTTAGGTTTGATGCTCACCTTAAGGCTACCATCCAAATATTTTCTGGAGCTGTGGACTAAACTGTACCTTTAATTTCGGTTTAAAATAGTGCAAATGCTGGCTTAACAAGACTGACGATCTAATAAACAGTGAGGTTAAACTGTGCGTGTCAACTTAACCTTATAGATCGATAGATAAACTCCAAAAAACAAAGACAAAATGGGAAGAAAATGTAATTCTAAAGTAAAAGAAAAGACAAGTAACTGTAATGTAACTGCAGAAGTGTAATTTGTAATTTAACACTTCTCAGTTTTAGCGGAACCAGATTTTTACAGTTGCTCTCACTTCTTCCTGAAGCCCAGTCCTATAGTTTTGACAAAGTTTAAGAAATTCCAAAAATGATAAATTGCCACTTTGACAATACATGTGGTGATCAAGATAAGTATCATTTAATATCAGTGTAATCCTGGTTTTCTCCTAAAAATGTTTGTTGTTTGGTACTTTTTCTGCAAACTTCATGGAAAGGTGGCCTAAATGATGCTTCTGCTTTGATGGGATTTTTTTTTAATTATTATTTTTAAATCTTGAATCAAAATTTGTTTTATGCTTCTCTTTAGTTTAATGGAGGGTTTTTTGGGGGGGTAAAATAATACAGAATGACAGATTTGTGTCTCAATCAGCACAATATTTTGAGAAAGAATGATTTTCTTCATGACAAACACAAAGTGTTTCTCTCCCTAACAGAAAGCCACAGTGTTCAGGTGGAACAAAAGGAGAAATACTATGAGGTGGTTCGGCCTGTCAGACTGCACACAGTAAGAAAAAGAGATGCTGAGGTGCGTTCTCCCATTTGAAACTTAAAATCTGGATAATATCCCTCTTACAGACGTGCATGTTGCTGTGTCTGCATGCTCTTGCATGCTCGGGCTCTGAGGCCAAAGATTGGGAAATATAAATGAGGAACTATTCCTCAAATAAAAACATTTCTCTGTATGTTTTCATTTGCTTTTCTATTTTCTACAGAACTTCAGACCCCCCGTGATTAAATATGCCATGACTGTGGGAGGAAAAGACATTGAAATGCATCTAGAAAAAAATAAGTATGTTTCACTGTTTTCTCTTTTTATAAGCTCACCAGAGGTCAAATTACATCCATAAAACCTGCTTTTATTTATTTAAATTGCTATCATCTATGTTCAGTTCACTCATGAAGTGAACTGAGTGAGAGCTAATCCTGAATTGACTGTTTGTGAGGTTTTTGAGAGCTTTAGACGTGAGTGAGATGAATGTCCACACATGGCCAATTTTTGAACGTTATTTCCCCAGTGAACTTCTCACCAAAGAATACAGTGAAACGTATTATCAAGAAGACGGAACTCAAGTCACCACAGTCCCACATGACATTGTAAGTGTTTGCACTGACTAGCAAGTTTCACTTCCACACTGACTGTTGTCACTACGAATCACAGGCATAGATGAATGACATAGTCAGAGATAGACAACTCCAATCCCTCATTCCTGCAAGTTTTCCAACAAAACCTTCTCTGGCATGTTCTAATTGGCTGGACACACCTGAACCAGGTAATCAGTCATGACTTGGATATCTGGCCCTCGAGGCCTGGAGTTGCCTCTCTCTGACATACAAAACATCATTGACACCTTTAGTTCTATCTGAAACAGATTTGAAACAGACCAAAACTGTACTTTTACTCCTGTTTTTGTAAGAAATAAAGATTGTTGTGTCGTCATCAGGATCACTGCTACTACCAGGGAAAGATTGTGAACGACAGCGAATCCTCCGTCAGCATTAGCACTTGTGATGGACTCAGGTGAGCCCAAACCTACATGAAAACACACTAATAATATTATCTAACGAATATTCCTCCAGCTCAGTGTATTTCATGCCAAATACTAGAGGTGAATCATTTTTCTTTATCCCTGCTCTTTTACAGACTTTTATTTTTAAAAAAAAGACTACTAAAATGAGCTAAGCTCTCATTGGGTCTGCAGGGACGTTATTTGTATTTCATTTGAATTGTACTGAAAATACCAAGGAGTATTTGGGAGAATAGGTAAAGCAGATCATGAAAACTAGAGTGTTCTATTGTCATCAAAATATTATAAAATAACTAGATTTATTTAATGGATTATTCATCTTATCAACCTCTGCAACTGTCTTTTTTGTCTCTTTTGGTTTAAGAATAAAGTTGTAAAAAGTTTTAGCTTCAGAGAGCATTAAAAGAAAAGACCATAGTAAGGTCAGGAAAATATATGACAGATAGCAAAATTGAACACCCCTTGAATCAATTTGACTTCTTTGGTCATTTGAGGGAGAAACACTAAAACCTATTTTGTATTTTGAAATGTTATTGATAAAACAATATTAGAATAAAACATGAACACATTTAAGATAATTCAGTCAAAATGATTGCCTTGGTAGTTATATTATTAAAGAGACCCCCCCCACATGAAAACTGTGTATTCACTACACATTCTCACTCCCAACTCGTCCTGTATGGATGGACGCATGGTTGGGGCGCCCTCAACGTTGATTTTTAAAATTTTGGGTGTCACCGAGTCGTTATTTTTGACTTGTTGACTGTTCTCATGAAATCAAGGGTCCCCACCCCTTGGGATGTGATACCAGACGTGGAACCCATACCGGGTTAGGGTACTGTACTGGTCCACATCTAGAGCGATGTGGCCAAGTGATCCGGAGGTTGGGGACCCCCGATTTAGTGGTAACAGCCAGCACATTTAAAAAAACTACAATTTAGAGACACCCAAAACGTTTAAAAAGTGACGCGGAACCATACGTCCATTTATGACCAGTGAGAATGTGTGGGTTTTTGGATGTTCTTGGAGCATTTTTCCAATGATGGAAGACATATATAACGCTCAAAATTGCATTTTATAAATATTTATCTCTTCAAATCAGGAGCAGATGAAAAAATGCTGCTTGAAAAAGTTTGTATGATGCAGCTGCTACACAAGCTTCCTGCTCTGCTCCATTCTGATCTTGTAGAGGAATAGATCCATTTACGTCTTCATTTTCCTCATCAGAGCTGGAAACTGGCTTTAAACTGTACAGCTGGAGAGCTTCAGGTTGGCTTGCTATTTTTGTTGAAGCTGTAATGTCAGTTTGAGGTTGTTCGGAGCTGTAAGCTAGCAGGAGGAAATGTAAACAAAAGGATTATGGGAAATGGGGGCGGGCTTATTTCAAGCTCACAGTCACACCCACAACTCAAAATTTCTGAGAACTTCTACTGAAATGAAATTCTTTAAAAACCCACAGATTTTTTTTATTTTGACTTTTAACAACATAATTCTAATAAAAAGACTAGTTGACAATTGATTAAACTATCATTGGTTTAGGGGTTACTTAAGAACGTCTGCCCAAAAGTACCTGATCGAGCCCTTGTCTGGTGGGGATGAGGGAGACCACGCATTAACAACGTTTGGTGAGGAGCAGGCTCCACCTCCGGTGTGTGGAGTTACCAACGTCAGCTGGAGTGAGAACCTCGAACCGCCAACAAGCCGCGTTCGATCCAGATTCGGGGCAAGTATTCGCATGTCCAAGAAACTTTTCAACAAATGGAACGTTTAATAGAATAAAGTTCTATTGTGGCCTTCAGGGTAGAACTATTGTCCAAGAACAGAAGTACATCGAGCTCTTCCTTGTTGCTGATAATCGAGTGGTGAGTGGATTTTCTTTGGGTCAATCTATTATTAGAGAAGAGTTGATAAAAGTATGCAAAGACGTGAGCATGCTAGTGTCCTGATTGAGGTCAAGCAGTGGAATTTTAGGAACTTTGGAAAAAAAAAGTTAAGGTGAAAATAATCAATATTTTAATTGTTTTTACTGTTTTTATGGATTTAATTTGAACAATGTTGTTACAGTACCAGAAGATGAACAAAGACATTCAAAAGCTGAGGCAGAGAATATTTGAAATCGTCAACTTTGTCAATCTGGTGAGTCATCTCTTTTGGCTTTTATGGAAGTTTCCAATGCTCAAAAGGCTTCCACAAACTGACCACAGCTTTGAATCATGTCTACTCTTTAAGTCTGGATGATGTCTGTCTGATAGGTCTTCCTCTTTGGTTTGTCCTGCAGGCCTACAAACCCCTGAGGACCTTCATTGCTCTGGTGGGTCTGGAAGTTTGGTCGAATGGAGATCAAATCTCTATCACCAACCCGGCTGGAGCAAATCTGGATGCTTTCACAAGGTGGAGGAACTCTGAGCTGAAAAAGAGGAAAGATCATGACAATGCACATCTCATCAGGTATGACCAGACTCTGTAGAGCACGGGTCAAAGTGTTATTAATGGTCCTTATTAATGTTATCTTGCTCTCATTTCTAACTTGTATCACTTTGACGAATATATTTTTATGGAGAGTAAAATATTGAAAGTTATTTAAGGTTTGAGTTGATTTATTCTGGAATAATATTCCTGCATTTTAATTATTCATAATTATGTTAAAAAGTTATGGTTTTAATGTTTTAAAAGTTAGCTTTATGATAGCTTTTTGGACTATTTTGGCATTTACTAAGATCTTTTTAGGCTATTTTGAGTTTAGCTAATATTTCAGCTACATGCTAGCTGTTTCCACTATTTTAGGCTTTTTTTTAAGCTGTTTTGGAGTTTAGCTATGTTTTCAGCAACATGCTTGCTGCTTTAGGTAACCCACGTTTTTTCCCTGTTTTTTTTTTAGACAAATTTGGCATTTGGCTAATATTTTAGCAGGTTATCAACCTCAGCGTTTTCAGCTATCAGCTTCGGTGTTTTCAGCTATCAGCTCCAGTGTTTTTAGCTATCAGCTCCAGTGTTTTCAGC